>NC_066521.1:19037109-19099609 GCF_024679095.1 Eriocheir sinensis | reverse complement strand
TCCTCCTCCTCCTCCTCTTAATAGCCTTTGATGTATACAGGTAGAAGCAACACTAGGGGACAAAGACTTAATTACAGGTAACTCCATACACCTTCCACTCTCGTCATCACCACCACCACAACCACCACCACCTTCATCACCACCGCCATCACCACCAACTCGTTTGATCTCCATATAGATACAAACTCTTTAATCCTGTAAACTAATCTCTTGACACACACAGACACACACACGCACACAGGTAATAGCCAGGCCGTAATTAAGATGCCAAAGGTAAGTAGCTGCTGCCCCATTCCAGGTAAGTCAGGTGGGATGATCATATCCAGTTAGCAAGGAAATACAAGTGTTCCCTATTAGACCTTTTTCATGTACCTTCAACACGTGCCTCCCTCACACACACCTGCGTACCCATGACAGGAAAAAGGTGGAGGAGGAGGAAGGGAACGAGAATACAGATAACGATGAAGGCGAGACATAGATGAGAAATGAGGAAAAAGAGGAAGAAAATGAAGAAGGGAAGGAGGAATTTCGATGATAACGGTGGAAATGGTAGAGGTTAAGAAAAGAGAAAAGTAGAGAACGGTTAAGAAAATAAGGTGAAGGAGAATGGACGGAGATGGCTGGAGAAAAGGAAGAATGATAAAGGTGAGAATCGGTAAAGGAAAGAGAGAGAAAAGGTAAAAGAAATTAGTGAAGAATGGAAAGGATATGGAAGGAGAAGAGGAATAACAGTGATGAAGGTGAAAAAAATGAAGAATGTTGGAAGGAAAAAGTGGGGAAACGAAGATGATGACTGGGAAAGAGGAATATTGATGAAGATGAAGAAAAGAAGATGATAGATAAAAGAAAAAGGAAAAAAAAGGGAAGGAAAGGAGATGGAAGCAGAATAATAATGACCATAGGAAAACTAAGAAAAATGGTGAGGAAAGGAGAAAGAACACAAACAAAAAATAGAAAAAAAAACGAACGAGAGGCTAAGGAAAAGAAATAATGGTCGTGATGAAGGAGAAAAAGGCGAAAGAAGATGGAAGAAAAAAGAAGAAGGTAAATAGAGGGAAGGAAGGCAGAAGGAAAAGAGGATTAACAAACCTAATGAGTTTTTAAGAGAATACGAAAACAAGGAACAAGGGAAGAGAAGAAAATAAAAGACAGATGAAAAATTAAATGTTTGTGAATATTGGAAAGAAGTCACAAGGGAAAGGAACATCAAAGGAGGTAAATAAATGGAGAGAAATAAAGATAATGTAAGTTAAGGAGAATACTGAAAGGAGGGAACAAGGGAAGGGAAATAAAGTGGAGTTGAAAGAATGAAAATGAGAATCGTAAAAGGAGGGAACAAGGGGAGAGGAAAGGAGGAAGAGATAAAAGAACTCAGTGAATTTGGGAGAGTATAAAAAAAAGATTAAAGAGGGAAGTGGAGGAGAGAGAGAGAGAGAGAGAGAGAGAGAGAGAGAGAGAGAGAGAGAGAGAGAGAGAGAGAGAGAGAGAGAGAGAGAGAGAGAGAGAGAGAGAGAGAGAGAGAGAGAGAGAGAGAGAGAGAGAGAGAGAGAGAGAGAGAGAGAGAGAGAGAGAGAGAGAGAGAGAGAGAGAGTGTTTAAGAATAATATATTAGAGGAGAGAGAAAACGAAAAAGAGGACGATGCAAAAAGAACAATGAGATTTAGGATATTTTTTTCCCTTTTCCCTTAAATGGCAAAATCTGCGTCATTATAAAGAAAAAAAGAAGAAAAACGAAATCAATCAGACTAGAAAAAGAAAAATAACGATGAACTTTATGAATAACAAAAACAAAATCAACAGTCAATTCTTTCTTTCCATTCCCTTACATACCAAAATCTGTGTCCATATAAATAAAAGCGGAAGAAAAACTAAACCAACCAGACGTATAAATAAAATAACAATGAACTTTAAAATGAATAACAAACAAAAAATCGATATTCAATTCTTCCTTTCCATTCCCATACATACCAAAATCTGTGTCCATATAAATAAAAGCGGAAGAAAAAATAAACCAACCAGACGTATAAATAAAATAACAATGAACTTTCAAAGAATAACAAGCCAAAAATCGATAACCATTTCTTCTTTTCCATTCCTATAGATACCAAAATCCGTGTCCATATAAATAAAAAAGGAAGAAAAAATAAAACAACCAGACAAATAAATACAATAACAACAAACTTCAAAAGAATAAAAAAAAAAAAAAATCGATATCCAATTCTTCTTTTCCATTCCTATAGATACCAAAATCCGTGTCCATATAAATAAAAAAGGAAGAAAAAATAAAACAACCAGACAAATAAATACAATAACAACAAACTTCAAAAGAATAATAAAAAAAAATCGATATCCAATTCTTCTTTTCCATTCCCATACATACCCAAACCTGTGTCTATATAAGGAAAAGGAAGAAAAAACTAAATCAACCAGACGCATAAATACAATAACAATGAACTTTAAAATGAATAACAAACAAAAAATCGATATCCAATTCTTCTTTTCCATTCCCATACATACCAAAACCCGCGTCCCATGACCCTGTACGTCCCACCTCACACCAGTCTCACGTGCCCAGGTATACTCTTCATGCCTCACCTGGCCCTCTCGATCACCTGACCAATTAATTATCCCTGCCCAGCGCCTCACAATGGCCTCGCTGCACAGGTGAGCAAGTTTGGATATTCCACTCCCTTCCCATCCTCCATTCCCTTACCTTTCCAACCATTTAACCTTGTCTGACTACCTGTATACCTTCCCTTCCCTTCCCCGTTCTCTTCATCCTCTCCTCCCCTTCCCCTTATCTCGCTGTCTACTTTCCCACACCTCCTGACACCTGTGGCGGCTCCCTCACGTGGCCAGGTGTGTCGGCAAGGTGTGAGGGGCATGAGAAGCAGGTGAGGGGCGTGTTAAAGATGAGGTGATTCTGGTGAGTGATGCTGTTGGGGGGGTGGGGGGAGGGGGGAATGGGGGGTGGGGAGGGAGGGTATGTGTGTGTGTGTATGTTGTAGTAGTAGTAGTAGTAGTAGTAGTAGTAGTTCCCGTTGTAATATCTATTGTGGCGATTTCTCTCTCTCTCTCTCTCTCTCCTTTCCTCCTTGAGAGAACGGAGAAAAAGAAGAGGAAGAATAGAAATTGGAACAAGATCTCAAAGACAATGGCGAACAAGAACTTGCCCGAGGAGGAGGAGGAGGAGGAGGAGTTGAAGGAGGAGGAAGAGGAGGAGGAGGAGGAGGAGGAGGTAGAGAGGCTGGATGAGGAGGAGGAGGAGAAAATAAATAAAAGTGGAGAAGGAAAATTAACCCTGGCTAGCGCTTGCATGGTTAAATCTTTTCAAAACACACTTACACACACACACACACACACACACACACACACACACACACACACACACACACACACACACACACACACACACACACACACCTGCCACACTTCCGCCTTACCTGTCTTTTCTCTCGCTCACCTGAGTTATCCAAAATCTGTACACGCTCAGGTTGTATGTCGTGTGTGTGTGTGTTTGTGTGTGTGTTATTCAGACTAATCCTTTCCCGCAAAAATACTGTGGATTAAGCCAGAAATAGAAACTCGGACAAACAAACATACATACATACAGACAGACATAGAAACAGACAGTTATAAATAGAATGATAAAGAGGGGAAGAAGAGAAAATAGAGAGAGAAAGAAAAACAAAGAAGATTACAAGGGACAGAGAACTAAAGAGAAGATATAGATACACACACACACACACACACAAACACCGTCTGACCGAAGTTAATATTGAACACTCCCTAATAATGACTCTCTCTCTCTTTCAACTTCAATTACGTCCAAACTAGTGCGTTATCGACAATATTCATTAGAGAGAGAGAGAGAGAGAGAGAGAGAGAGAGAGAGAGAGAGAGAGAGAGAGAGAGAGAGAGAGAATGGTAAATGGTTGTCATAGAAACTTATCACAACGCCAGGTGACGAAAATACACACACACGCACACGCACACGCGCACACACACACGCACACACACGCAAACAGGACGTGGGGTCTAATAGTTTTTTCGTCACATTTCCGATTTACGGTTTCAAAATTTCAACAGGTAACCGGAAATGGAGAGTGGACAGGTTAATGAATGGCCTTGAAAATTAATATCCTTTCCCTATTGGTTCATTAAGAATACATAATGGAAAACTATAAAGTGAAAAAGGTAACAAATAAAAGGAAATAATTGGCGTAACAAAGCGAAAAAAAGGGATATTATGAGAGAGAGAGAGAGAGAGAGAGAGAGAGAGAGAGAGAGAGAGAGAGAGAGAGAGAGAGAGAGAGAGAGAGAGAGAGAGAGAGAGAGAGAGAGAGAGAGAGAGAGAGAGAGAGAGAGAGAGAGAGAGAGAGAGAGAGAGAGAGTCTTTAATTACTGTTAGGGTGATTCTCTTGATGCTTTCGTCCGTCTCTCAATTTGTCTCTTTCTCTATCTCACTGTGCCTCTTCCTGTCTGCCTATCTGTCTGTCTATCTGTCAATCTAACGATGTATCTGTCCACCTCTTTGTCTAACTATATGCTTGTCTTTCTACCTGTCTATATGTTTTCTGTTTGTTTATCTCTGTCTGTGTCCATGTTTGAGTCTGCCTGTCTACCTGTCCTTCTCGTCTTTTTGTCTGCCTATCTGTCTGTCTATCTGTCAATCTAACGTTATATCTGTCTACCTCTTTCTCTAACTGTATGCTTGTCTGTCTAGCTGTCTATATTTCTTCTGTTTGTTTATCTGTCTGTGTCCATGTTTGTGTCTGCCTGTCTATCTGTCCTCCTCGTCTTTTTGTCTCTGTTCTTTTTTCTTTTTTACTTCATGATCCACATGCAGATAATTATAACCTACATAGTCTATCTCTAACCTATAACCAATTAACCATACCACTATAAACTATCAAGA
The DNA here is from genome assembly GCF_024679095.1 of Eriocheir sinensis. Lineage (NCBI taxonomy): Eukaryota > Metazoa > Arthropoda > Malacostraca > Decapoda > Varunidae > Eriocheir > Eriocheir sinensis. The sequence continues at coordinate 19,094,691 of NC_066521.1, read as the reverse complement.
ATCCAATTATTATGAGCTTTTCAGAATATCAACAATGAAGACCTAAAAATAACAAGTAAGATCAGTGAGAGTCGGCTTTCCATCTATGTATATATACTACAATAATGGGACAATTTTTTTCCTTCTATACAATGCTGGGACGGTTCTGGGAAGGAGTAATAATGGGGCGTGTCCTGTAAAGCCTGTAGCCTGTGTAAGCCCCGTCACTCGTATTCCACACAGCGTCCCTTCCTCACTGCGTTCCTTGTTCACTCTTTTTCTGTCTTCCCAACGGTGACAAGGAGACAAGGGCGGGAGAGGGAGGGAGAGGGAGGTAAAGAATGGCGTGGGACGTGTATCTGTTTTCATTATCTGCCGCTAAAATGAAGTGCCTACGTGTGTGTGTGTGTGTGTGTGTGTGTGTGTGTGTGTGTGTGTGTGTGTGTGTGTGTGTGTGTGTGTGTGTGTGTGTGACGAATGCGATGTTGGTACCCTTTTATTCTACTCGACTCCTCCTCCTCCCATTCCTCCTCCTCCTCCTCCTCCTCCTCCTCCTTTTCCTCCTCCTCCTCCTCCTCCTCCTCCTTTTCTCTCTCCTTCGTCCTCCATAGTACACAATAAACAGAAAAAAAGCACGCACACAATGAACAAACATTCTCTCTCAAAAGACAATAAATAAAATGTTAACCCTTAAAGAGAGAGAGAGAGAGAGAGAGAGAGAGAGAGAGAGAGAGAGAGAGAGAGAGAGAGAGAGAGAGAGAGAGAGAGAGAGAGAGAGAGAGAGAGAGAGAGAGAGACACCACACACACACACACACACACACACACACACACACACACACACACACACACACACACACACACACACACACACACAGAACACCCCCACCCTACCCCCACCCCCCACCACTTTTTTTCACAACGAAGCAAGAACTTAAGCGTCTCTTCGCAACCCAGACCCTGAGACTCACGACCCAGAGTCAGACCAAGCCTTCTCCTTCTCCCTCCCCATCGGGCGGTAGCTCACTAGGCCCTTTGAGACTCGAGCAGGGAAAGGGACGATTACTCAGGCCGGGGAAAGGTTTACGCCCTCAAAAATAGGACTTGTGAATAAATGGTGCGAATAGAGTGGGATAAAGAGAGGAGGAGTATGAAGAGGAGGAGGATGCAGGGATGATGAAGAGGGAGAGGAGGAGGAGGATTTCAAATAGATGGTAGGAATAGCAAAGAAGATACAAGGAGCGGAAAGAGGAAGAGGAATATAAGCACACATAAATGGAAGGACAGGAAATAGAATATAGAGGGAAAGGAGAAATGGAAGATTAAAGAGAAGATATAAATAGAAAATGGAATAGAAAGAGAAGGAAGAACAGAAGGAGGATTAAATATAGATGATAGGAATAGAAAATAGAATAAAGCGAAGGAGAAAGAAGTGGAGGGAGGTTTTAAATGGATAGTAATAATAAGAAAACAGAATGATAAAGAGGATTAGGAAGAAGAGGAAAAGAAGGAGGATTCTAAAAAGGTTCTAACTCTCTTTTGGTCATAAGAATAATCGTGGTTTAGACACTTATGGCTTACTTAGTGTTAGGCTTATGGTAGGACTCGTAACTAGATATTAGGAAGAGAGAAAGAAATACAATAAATGAAGGAAGAGCAGAACGAGGAGCAGGAAGAGGGAGAGAAGGATTTTGTATTTTTTTACAGCAAAGGAGACAGCTCGAGGGCTTAAAAAAAAAGAAAACAATAATGAAAAATAAAAGCCCGCTACCCTAACTCGATAACAGATGTTAGGAAGAGATAAGGAAATACAATAAAGGAAGGAAGAGGAGAACGAGAAGCAGGAAGAGGGAGAGAAGGATTTTGTATTTTTTTTTTTACAGCAAAGGAGACAGCTCGAGGGCTTATAAAAAGAGAAAACATTAATGAAAAAAAGCCCTCCACTTACTGCCCCCAAAAAAGATTAGAGAGAAGCGACCGAAAGAGAAGTCAATAATGCGATCGAAGGTTATTTTGATCCTAAGAATGTAGGTATTGGTAATCTTTTAGTGTTGGTTTGACCTTATAAATAAAATAGAAAGAGTTTGAATACGAGTGATATTTTGTGTGTAACCTAACTTTTGTGTGTGTATGAGTGTATGTGTGTGTGTGTGTGTGTATGAAACCATGTGTAACCTAACTTTTGTGTGTGTGTATGCCTGTATATGTGTGTGTGTATGTGTATGTGTGTAACCTAACTTTTGTGTGTGTATGCGTGTATGTGTGTGTGTGTATGTGTGTATGTGTGTGTGTGCGTATGAGACTGTGCGTGTGTGTATGTGTTCGTGCGTCTGAATACCCTCTTACACGACACAGGGAACTTAATAATGATATAATAGTGTTGGGTTTCTTCATTTGGTTAATTCCTCTGATGATACCTGAGTCACGTATGCAATTAGGGGACTGACTCTTCTTTGTCGGGATGGTGGGAGGCTGCCATAAATTATCAGTGGCGGTATTGAAAGATGAGAAGAATGATTAAAACATGATGGCAGGAGTGACTTTCCGTAGTAGTAGTAGTAGTAGTAGTAGTAGTAGTAGTAGTACCAACAGGAATAATAATAATAAAGAGTAACAATTAAAAGATGAGTGGTTTTTCTTATCTTTTTTTTATCTTTTCTTCTTTTTCTTTTTTCTTGTCTTTTTTGTCTATATCGTTTGTATTTTAAGTAGATAGACACCAATACGATTACCACTAAGATGATTAAAAGTTATTCCCCTAAGCCTTGAATGATGTCTCTCTCTCTCTCTCTCTCTCTCTCTCTCTCTCTCTCTCTAATCTCCCTGAGAGAGAGAGAGAGAGAGAGAGAGAGAGAGAGAGAGAGAGAGAGAGAGAGAGAGAGAGAGAGAGAGAGAGAGAGAGAGAGAGAGAGAGAGAGAGAGAGAGAGAGAGAGAGAATCACGATCTAGTGAATGCCAGACGTGCGACACACCTTCAGGGGGCGATCAAGAGGGCGTCCTCCTCCTCCTCCTCCTCCTCTTCCTCCTCAGCCTCCTTCCTCTTCCATATATTTATCTTCCTCCTCTTGATCCCTTGCCTCTTATCCCTTTTATTTTTCTCTTCTTCCTCTTTATCTTCCTCTTTCTTTGCGTCCTTTTATTTATCTTTTATTTTTATTTTTCTCTCTTCTCTGTTTTTCTTCTATTTCTTTTTCTTTCCACAAGTTTCTCTACATTTTCCTTTTTCTTTCTATCCTCTTTCTCTTCTTTCTCTCTCCCTAGCTTCTCCCTAATTCACCTTTTTCCTCACCCTTTTCAAACTTTAATTTCCTTATATTCTCATCTTCCTCACTTTTCCTCCCCTTTCCCCCCTTCCTTATAATTCTCCTCTCTCCTATTCCTTTCTCTTTTCCTCCTCCTCCTTCGCCTCCTCTTCACTTACTCTCCTTCCTTTTTTCCCTCCTCCTTCACCTCCTCTTCACTTAATACCCTTCCTCCTTTCTGTTTTCCTCCTCCTTCACTTCCTTTTCACTTACTCTCCTTCCTTTCTTTTTTCCTTCTCCTCCTTCACCTCTTCTTCACTTAATCCCCTTCCTCCTTTCCTTCCTTCAATCAGCCTCCTTCTATTTTTCGTCTTTCTTGTTTCTTTCCCTTCTTCTTCTTCTTCTTCTTCTTCTTCCTCGTCGGGGCAGTTAATCGAAGCGTAAATAATGGCCGGCCTTCCAAACACCAGTGATTCTAAGTCTCGCAAAACTTGGCCCACATTAAGTTTACAGGCGCTCGTTTTCTTCAATGGGGCACTTTGCTTATTTTTTATTGTCTTGTTTTTTTTTGGTTTTGTCTTTGTATCGGTTTGTTTTTATTACTTCTTTTGTTCTTTTTGCTTTATTTGGCTTTCTTCTTTTCTTGTTTTCTTTTCGTCTGGTTTCCTTCTCTTTATCTTTTTTAGCCTTTTTTTTTTTCTTGATTTGTATTGTTTTCTTTTCTCTGCTTGTGTTTTTTTTTTGTAGCTTTTCTTTCATTCTTTTTTTTCCTTTTTCTTTTATTTTTCTATCTTTTTTCCTTCTTTTCTTCCATTATTTCCTCCTTTTTCTTTTCTTTTCGTATATTTTTTCTTATTTTCTTTTCTTCCATTCTTTTTTATGTATCTTTTTTCTTCTCTTCTCTTCTTCCATTCTTTCCTCCTTTGTCTTTTCTTTTTCTATCCTTTTCCTTCTTTTCTTCCATTCCTTTTTCCTTTTTTTTCTATCTTTTTTCTTTTCTTCTCTTCCTCCATTCTTTCTTCCTTTTTTGTATCTCTTTTTCAATTTTTCTTCGCGGTATAATTAAACAAACATTAACTTCTTCACTAACTCACTTGGACCTTCACGAATTTACACTAAGGGACTTCATTATTCTGGTAGTTATTTATTTTTCCTTCCTTTTAAGCGTGTGTTTATAATGCATATATCTACGACCTCTCTACCACCTCCTCAAGGGTCTCTTTTCCTCCTGTTTCTCCGCCTTCATTACCATATTTTTTTTCTTTCTCCTCTTTTTGTTCTCATTCTTCCTTCTTTTTCTCTCTCTCTAGCGTGTTTGTCTTATTGCGTTTCCATTACATTTTTTTTCTTTACCTCGAGGTCGCTCTTACATGTCTTTCGCTTTTCCTCCTCTCTCTTTCTTTCTTTCTTCCCCGTTCATCGTCATTCTTACCATTTTCTTCTCTCTCTCTCGGTTGTCTGTCTTATTGCGTTCCCATTAAACATATTTTTTCCTTTACCTCGAGGCCGCTCTTTTGTCTCCCTCTCTCTTTCTTTCTCTCTCTTTTCTCCCTTTTTTCATCGCCTCCGTGTTATGTCTCGTCTCGCTTGGTGGCCCCGCAACGATTTCGAACTGGCGGTTAAAAGGTTTGAGCAGCGGCGGACCGATATCCCCTTTGTGTTGAGGCGGAAGATTGGTGGGAAATGATTCTGTTTCCACCAAAAGATACTGTGTGTTGCTTCTGCTTCTTCTTCTTTTTCTTCTTCTTCTTCTCCTCCATCTTCTCTTTTTTATTGTACTGGTCCTATTGTACTCTCAGCTTCTATTCTTCTGCGTACCTATTCTCTTTTTTCCTTTTTCCTCCTCCTCCTCCTCCTCCTACTCCTCTAATTATTTACTCCTCTTCTTCTCATCCCCTTACTCCTTGCTCCTTACTCTTCCTATAACATTACTCCCATTGCTTCTTTTCGTCCTTTCTTAATTATTTCCTTTACTTATTTACTTCTTCTCCTGTCCTCTTCTTTGATCTTTCTTAAGTCTCCCTCACCTCCCTTTCCTTCCCCTTCTTTCCCATCCTTTCTTCCTTAGTCCTCTACTCCCTTCTTTCTTAATCAACCTTCCCTTCTTCTCCCTTCTCCTATTTCTCTCTTCTTCAATCTCCCTTTTCCCTCTTCTCTCTCCCTTTCCTCTCTCCCTCCCTCTTCATGCACGATACTCCAGCATTCCCAAATTAATCTCCGCCACCATTCAGTGTTCCCGAGTTAGCTCTTCATATTATTTCCCTTCGACAGTCTCTTCAAGCGCCCGTTATGGCTTCGCAGGGGCTTCAGCTTCGTCAATACCCAGCAGCCTGAACCCGTACTGAAGCTGGAGTTCAAAGCTTCCAACTCAATGGTGGGAGCTTCAGGTGTGTGGGGGACAGGTAGAGGACAGGTGTGGGGGTGAGAGAAACAGGGAAGCCGGACAGGTAGACGAGTATGTAGTTTGGAAAGGGAAGAAAGGAATTTACGAAACTCTTTAAAAGCAACAATTTGAAAATGGTATAAACAAAACCCCTGTGGAGCTCAATTAGAATACTCCTTTTTTATATTATTTTCCGTATTATCAGCATGGTTTCTACATTTTAACACTATCTTCAGTGTTTTCGGCTTTATTTTGTATCTTTTATTGGCATTTTCAGTATTATCAGCATTATATCTACCTGTTTAGCACTTCCTTCTGTCTGAATCATCGAGAAAAGCGTTTTGTGAAGATGATTTGTACTTTTCTTAGCATTTTATCTTTCTTACTTGCCAGGAAAAATCGTTGTATGAGAGTAATGAAATGTTTACCTTCTGTTTTGTTTTGGTCAATCTCCCTAACCCTCGAAAGTTAGGTAAGAGGCATTTAAAGAAAGGACAGGTAGGTGAAGTGAGATGAGAGGTGAGACGGAGCCGCAACAGGTAAACAGGTAAACACGAGAAGAACAGATGAGGACGGTAAATGACAGGTAAGTGAGGTGAGATGAGATGAGGAGTGAGACGGAGCCGTAACAAGTAAACAAATATATACAGAGAGACACGTTCAGAACAGATGAGAGGACGGTAATTGACAGGTAAGTGAGGTGAGATGAGGTTATAAGTAAGACGGCCGCGCAACAGGTAAACAGGTGAAGCGGTAAACACGTGCAGCACCCAACCTTCACGGGAAACCATTACACATGTATAACTATCTCCGCGCCGCCTCCACCCCGCTCATTACCCCCATTAACGTCCCCCATTAACCAGCCTCCGACGGAAAACGAGGAACAAGACGAAGCGAAAACATAACAATAGGTCAGAGTTCGCCTCTTAACCTGACCTGCGAGGTGAGACCGAAGTACAGGTTTCGATTTTCTTCGCTGAGCCTCTTACTAAGGGAAGGAAAGGAGGGGGTAGTAGGAGGAGGAAGGAGAAGGAGGATGGTGGAGGGAAGGGATGAGGATGTTTGTGGAGGGGAAAGAGGAGGGGGGTGAGTGAGTGTGGAGGAGTGAGCGAGGGAATAGAGGAGGGGAAAAAAAGAGGGAGATTTGAGTGTGAAATATATAAGGTAGAAAGGAGGAGGAAGTAGAGAGGTGGATAGTAGACAATATTAAATGGATGAAGAGGAAGAGGACGAGGAGGAGGAGGAGGAGGAGGAGGAGGAGACTACGGTGAGTTAAGAAGAGACACGAAAGCTGAGAGAAGAAAAAAGACGAAAAATAATAAAAAATGTAGATGGGTAAAGAAGATAAAGAAGAGGAGTACAAACATGAGAAAGAGAGAAACAGGAAAAAAAATTGAAGTAAGAGAAATAGAGAAAAAAATAACGCCGAGTATAAAGATAATAAAAAAGAGAAAAATGGGGAAAGGAAGGGTAATAAAGAGGAAAAGCGGAGAATACTTGACGTAAAAGAATTAGAAAGAAGCAACGCGGAGTAAAAAGAGTGAAAGAAGGAACGAGGGAAAAATAAATAATGGGAAAAAAAAGAAAATAAAAGGGCAAAAGGAAAAAAAAACTAATAGGCATAGGGCAATAAGAGCAAGGTGTTAATGGGAATCTATAAGGGTTAATGGGTACAGAAAGGGGCAAAGAGGGCGTGGTCAGAGGCGTTGGTGGGTGGGTGCCCGCTAACACGCATCCCCCTCCACTCCCCTCCCTTCCCCCCCGAGCTGACCTTTGACCCCGGCCATCCATTTCATTTAGGGAGGCAATTTCTTGGATGTGATTGGTCAGCTAGATCCATTTAAGAGACGTGATTGGCTGCCGCAGAAAGGTGTGTGTGTGTGTGTGTGTGTGTGTGTGTGTGTGTGTGTGTGTGTGTGTGTGTGTGTGTGTGTGTGTGTGTGTGTGTGTGTGTGTGAAGCGGTATACGAGCCGATGGATTGATGCTTCTCTCTCTCACGCGGAACAAGGTACTTAAAATAGAATCAAATGTTGCGAATGGTTGAGTAAATTCCAAAAAGTTTTCGCTTCCCGTAAAAAAAAAATGCACACACGCGTTAGGCTTAAAATGTGTGTGTGTGTGTGTGTGTGTGTGTGTGAGAGAGAGAGAGAGAGAGAGAGAGAGAGAGAGAGAGAGAGAGAGAGAGAGAGAGAGAGAGAGAGAGAGAGAGAGAGAGAGAGAGAGAGAGAGAGAGAGGGGGATTGAACTCTTCTCCAATCAGCGATCAAGGAATGGAGCCACTTAAGAAATCAAGCTGACTGACCTTAAGGAGTGTAGGGAAGTGTATGGAGGAGGAGGAGGAGGAGGAGGAGTAGGAGGAGGAAGTTCAGAGATTGCAAAGGCTGAATGGACTTGGTGTGTGTAAGAGGAGGATGAGGAGGAGGAGGAGGAGGAAGGCTTTAAAGGCGAGAATTAAGGTGTTAGGTTCACATTTACGCCTTTAGTCTCTCTCTCTCTCTCTCTCTCTCTCTCTCTCTCTCTCTCTCTCTGTGATGATGAAGGGAAGAGGAGAGTAAGAGGATGAAGGTATGTGATGCTGAGTGAGGGAAAAGAAAGAGATGAAAGAGAAAGGAAGAGGATGAGAGGGGAGAAGGAAGGGGCGAAGAACGGAGAGGACAGAAGGAGCGAGGAAATGAAGGAATGAAGATGGGGAAAGAAAGGGATGAGGAAGAGGAGGAGGGAAGGTGAGAAGAAGGGGAAAAGAAAGTGGAAATATCAGGGAGGGAATATCAGGATGGGAGTAAAGATGAAAGGTAAGAAGAGGGAACGAGAGAATAGAAGAGGAGGAGGTGAGAGGAAGGGCCAGAGAGGGAGGAGAAGGGAGGAGAGAGGAATGGAACCTGTAATGAAAATGGGGAATAGAGGAAGAGAAAGAGGAGTAAAAAATGAAAAAACACACACACACACAAAATAAATCCAAAATTCATTAACCTCTTCCGTAATATTGAAGTGTTGTGAAGAAAAAGGGAAGAGCGAGGAATGGAACCTGCAAAGAGAACGAGGAATAGAGGAAGAGAAAGAGGAGTAAAAAATGAAAAACACACACACACAAAATAAATCCAAAATTCATTAACCTCTTCCGTAATATCGAAGTGTTGTGAAGTTTGACCTATTTCCAAGGGTGTAAGGATAGAGATAGGGCTGTTGGGCTGAGGCGTGTTGATGGGATACTTCACAACCCACTAATTCCACCCATTACACTGAGCCTACCTGTTCTGTACGACTCCCAAACACCGGCACTGCCCTGACCCAAATACGCAGAGAGAGGGAAGAGGGGCAGTGAAAGACAGCGGAGGAGAGAATGGAGAAGGGAAAGAGGGATAATGGAGGAATGGAAAACAGGAAAGAAAGGGGGAAGATAAAGGAATGAGGGACTGAAGGACAACGGAAGAAAGATGAAATGGAGAAAATGGAAAGGAAAATGAGACAGTAAAAAAGGTGACATGCAGAGAAAGGAAGAGGTCAAGGAAAGATAAGCAAGAGATAAAGGGAGAAGAAATGGAAGACGGAGAGTGAAGGAAAGATTAACATGAGAAAGAATGGAAAGGAAACTGGAAAAGGAACTGGAATAAAGGGGAAGCAGAGAAGAAGGCAAAAGAAAAGGAAAAAAAAAGGGAGGAAAAAGAGGAGAGAAAGGACAAACGGAAAGGGATGAAAACATAGAAGAGAAGAGAGAGAGAGAGAGAGAGAGAGAGAGAGAGAGAGAGAGAGAGAGAGAGAGAGAGGAGAGGAGGAGAGAGAGAGAGAGAGAGAGAGAGAGAGAGAGAGAGAGAGAGAGAGAGAGAGAGAGAGAGAGAGAGAGAGAGAGAGAGAGAGAGAGAGAGAGAGAGAGACAAAGAGAGAGAGAGAGAGAGAGAGAGAGAGAGAGAGAGAGAGAGAGAGAGAGAGAGAGAGAGAGAGAGAGAGAGAGAGAGAGAGAGAGAGAGAGAGAGAGAGAGAGAGAGAGAGAGAGAGAGTAACCAAATCCAATTGCTTCCTTTGAGACGGATATTAAAAGAAAAGGAAGAAAAAGAGTAAAAAGAAAGAAATTGACGGACTAAAAAATACAATAAATAAATAAATAAATAAATAAATGGAACGGAAATGAGGAAAGGAAAGATAAAGGAAGGAAAAATAAGGGAAGAGAAGAGAATGGAAAGAAAAGAAGAAAGGGAAAGGATGAAAATGGGGGAAACAACAAAAGCGAAAGGGAAAAATGAGATGAAGAAAAGGAAAGAAAAATAAAGGAGGGAAATGAGAGGAGGAAAAGAGGAAAAAGGAAAAAAACAAGGAAAGAAAATTAAAGAAGTAAAATGGAAATCACTTTTAACTTTTCGAAATCGCTAAAAAAAAATGTAAGAAAAATCACGAAACTCATTAACTCTTCATCAGGTGAGCTACGAACGTCACCTGCCACCTGTCTCTTACCTCTAAATAACAAGAAAGAAAGAAAATAACAAGAGACAAGGTAGCCCCTAGACGCTAACTTTGAGGCGAAACACGAGCCGGAAAAAAAAGTTTGGTAATGATTAAAAATTCAATGACAGACGGGAAGGGAAGGGAAGGGAAGGGACGGGAAAGGATGGGAAAGGAACGGAAGGTAAGGGATGGGAAGGGAAAGAGGAAGGAAGGGTAGGGAAGGGAAGGGATGGGAAGAGAGGGGAGGGGAGGGAAAGAGGAAAGAAGGGAAGGGAAGGGATGGGATTTGAAGGAAGGGGAGGGACAGGAAGGTAGAAGAAAGGGAAAAGAAGGGAAGGAAAGGGAAAAGGAAGAATGGGAAGGAGATGGAAGGTAAGGGATGGGAAGGGAAGGAAAGGAAGGTAGAAGAAAGGGAAAAGAAGAGAAGGGAAGGGGAAGGATAGGGAAGGTAAGGGATGGGAAGGGAAAGAGGAAGGAAGGGAAGGGAAGGAAGGGGAGGGAAAGGAAGGTAAGCAAAGGGAGAAAAAAGGGAAAAGAAGGGAAGGGAGGGGAGGGAAAGGAAGGTAAGCAAAGGGAGAAAAAAGGGAAAAGAAGGGAAGGGAGGGGAAGGGAGGGGAGGGAAAGGAAGGTAAGCAAAGGGAGAAAAAAGGGAAAAGAAGGGAAGGGAGGGGAGGGAAAGGAAGGTAAGCAAAGGGAGAAAAAAAGGGAAAAGAAGGGAAGGGAGGGGGAAGGAAAAGGAAGGGATGGGAAAGGAAATAAAGGAAGGGATGACAATACGTAAACAAAAAAGACAATGAAATGGAAGAATGGGAAAGTAAGAAAAGGAGAGTAAACGAAAGGGGAATAAGTGAAGGAATGAAAATGGGAGTGAAATGAAAGGAAGAAAATAGGAAAAAAAATAAGGGAAGGGAAGGAAAACGGGAGAAAGGAAATAAAATGGAAATTACTTTTAAATTTTCCATAACCTGACTGATCAAAATACCGTACATATACACACATACATACATACATACATACACACATTCATACCTACACACGTACACACAGACACACACGAGATCAAGTGGCGGTGCGCTAACACTATTAACACACACACACACACACACACACACACACACACACACACACACGAGTGAGTGAAATAAATTAAGGTGGATTTGCTGTCATTCTGCAGGTTTCTCCACCACCATCACCACCACCACCATCACCACCACCACCATCACCAGTCTCAATCCCAGCAAAGACACGAGTTACAAGCGTTTCCAGTCCATTTAAAGGTGAGATAAAGGTAGGTGCATACGCTATAGCTGCGCGTTGCTCCGGTGCTAAACTCCGAACTAGGTTGCCCCACTTCATTACCTTTATTTTTTCCCCTTCCTTCCTCCTCTTTCTCTTCCTTTTTCTCCACTTCCCTTTATTCCCTCCTACTTTTCCTCTTAGCATTCCTCATTCCTCTTCCTCTTCCTCCTCCTCCCCCGCGAGAGTTATTGCTAAAAGTATACCAATTTTTACTTTTTATTTTTATAGTTTATCTTTATCAGACGGTAGACTTTTTCCCTTCATAATTATACTCGACGTGGAAGAGATACTTTGGCTCCTACCTGTTGCTCACCTTTCCCTCCTTCCTTCCCTCACCTGCTCTCCTCCTCCTCCTTCTCCTCTTCATACATGTTCTATTCTTCTCTCTTTCTAATTTCGCTTCACTTTATTTCTTCCATTTTCCCCTCTACATTTTCTTTCAATCTTTGTCTTCCCATTCTTTTCCCTCTTTCTAATTTCTCTTCACTTTATTTCTTTCGTTTTCCACTATACATTTTATTTCAATTTTTGTCTCCCCATTCTTTTCCCTTTTTTATAATTTCATTCTATTCTCTCTCTTGCTCTTCCTCTTCGCATGGCCCTTAAAAATAAATATACAAACCTTATAAACAAACCCTACAACCTCCCAAACCCTCAACCCCCAATACCAGGCAAATAACCATACCATAAAACCCCAACCTTTACCAAACATACTATTACGACTATTACCTGGAATCCTCACAACCATTACCAGACTATTACAACCACCGCTGAACAGTGAGGATGCGAGTCACAACTATTCCTTCGCCTTCCCAAAATACGAAAACTAAAAATATGTCGTGAAAATGGGGAAGCGCAGAGCGAGGAGAGGGAAAGAAAATATCTCCGAGGGAAGGAAACAGGAGGAGGGGATTAATTAAGGCCCGCACGCCAAGAGGAAGAGGAAGAGGAGGAGGAAGAGGAAAGACCAAGAGGAAATGCGGGAGGTAAAGACTTCAACATGGGAGCTTCCTTAAGTTTTCCTCATTTGTTTTTTCTTCCATTTGACTCGAGGAAGGAAGAGGAAAGAGGAAGAATCAAGAGGAAAAGGGAGGATCAAGAGGAAATGCAAGAGGTAAAGACTTCAACATGGGACCCTTCTCAATTTTTCCTCATTTGTTTTTTTTCCGTTTGACTCGAGGAAGGAAGAGTAAGAAGAAAGAATCAAGAGGAAGAAGAGGAAGGATCAAGAGGAAATGCAAGAGGAAGAGCCTTTACATAGGACCTTCCTCACGTTCTCTTCACTTGTTCCTCTTCCACACTTTAAAAAGGAAGGAAGAGGAAAATTTAAGAGGAAATACAAGAGGAAGAGGAAGTAGAGGAAGAGGAAGAAGAGGGACCAAGAGGAAATGACTTAAAAATGAACCTTCCTCACGTTCTCTCCTCTTACTCGTATGCTCCTCTTCAATATATCGAGAAAAAGGAAGAGGAAAGAGGAAAAATCAAGAGGAAATACAAGAGGAAAAAATATAGAACCTTCCTTACGTTTTCTCCTCTTTACCAGTCCTTTTCCTCCTTTCCATTCACCAAGAGGAAGGAAGAGGAGGGAAGATGAGGGACGACCAAGAGGAAATGCAAGAGGAAATATGTTTACCTTCCTCACGTTCACTATTCTTTACCTGTCCTCTTCCTCCTCTTCCTCTTCCTCTACCTTGTTAAAATCTTTCCCCTCACACCTGTTTGGATTATCCTCTTTCTTCTTCTCCTCTTCCTTTTTCTCTTTCTCTTTCTTTCTCCTCCTTTTACTCTTCACCTTCCTTCTTTTTCTCTTCCTTTCCCTCTCAATCTTTTTATTTTTTCTTTCTTTCCCTCCATTTTCCTTTTCCTCTTTATCTTCCTTTTCCTCTTTCTCTAATTTTTCCTCCTTTCCTTATATCTTTCTTTTCTCTTTCTCCAACTTTCCCTTTTTCTTCCTTCTCCTCTTCATCTTTCTTTTCCTCTTTTTCTTCTCTTCTATCTTCATTTTCTCTTCCTTCTCCCCCTTTCTTCCTTGCCCTCTTTATCTTCCTCTTCCTTTCTTCTACCCTAATGACACCTGCCTCCTACCTCTCCTCTTCCCTTACCTGTCGCCTATCACTCTTCCTTCCTCACCTGTATGGATTAGTCCCTTCCTCTTCCTCTTCCTCTCTTCTGCTTTAACCTATGATACCCTCCTTTATCTTCTTCCCTTCCTATCTCACTCTTCTTTAGTTGTGTTAGTTTCTTCTTTCTCTCTTCTACTAAAAATATGTGTCTTTCTTAAACTATCTTTTTCCTTTCTTCTTCCTCTTTCTTTCGTCTACATTAAAATAATCTTCCATTCTTTCTTCTTTCTTGTTATTCTTATCCTTTTTCTATTCCTCTTTCTTGATCTTCTACTTTAACATGTCTTTCTTTACCTATCTTTTTCCTTTCTTACTTCTCTTGTGTTACTCCTTTCCTTTCCTCTTCTTTCTTTCTTTCTTTCTTCTACTTTAAAATAGATCTTCGTTAACTTATCTTCCTCTCTCCTTATATCTCTTGTGTTATTCTTATCAAAACCTATATCAATAATCCTCTTCCTCTTCCTCCTCCTCCTCTTCTTCTTCCTTTTTCCTCCCTCAATATATGACTCCTCCCAAAACGTGTTCACCTCTATGGGGATTCTATTTTTATACCTGTATGCTCCCTTACCTTACCTTACCTTCTCTCTCTCTCTCCTATTCCTTCGCATAATTAATGACCTCCTCACCAATTCTCTCCCTCATTCCCTCCTCCTCCTCCTCCCTCCCTCAGTACTATGACCTTTTCACCCATTCAAGGCCTACTCCCCCTCCATATTATTTCCCCTTTATTAGGTTAGTCTCCCTCCCCTTCCTTATTTCTCCTCCCCTTTTTATTAGTATGGCAACCTTTCTTCCCCTTTCTATATTATGCATAATTTTACCTTTTATTTTTCATTCCCTTGTGTGGTTGCTTTTTTTTACACTTTCCGTTTATATATATCTTCACCCTTTGTTCCCTTCCCTTTAAATACCTCCATATCTGTTCCTTTTATACATCACCCCTTGAGTAACGTAGTCCTCCTTCCTTCCTTCCTTTCATTTTCTCTCCTCCTTTCTTCCCTTCCTCTTATTTTCAACCTATTTTCTTTTCTTTAATTATGCAAAGACTTTCATTTTCCCTTCCTCCTTTCAGCAACGTATAGTCTTCCTTCCTCCCTTCTTTTTCTACCTTTCCTCCTTTCTTCCCTTCCTCTTATTTTCAACCCATTTTCTTTTCTTTACTTATGCAAAGACTTTCATTTTCCCTTCCTCCTTTCAGCAACGTATAGTCTTCCTTCCTTCCTTCCTTCTTTTTCTACTTTTCCTCCTTTCTTCCCTTCCTCTTATTTTCAACCTATTTTCTTTTCTATAATTATGTAAAGACTTTCATTTTCCCTTCCTCCTTTCAGCAACGTATAGTCTTCCTTCCTTCCTTCCTTCTTTTTCTACCTTTCCTCCTTTCTTCCCTTCCTCTTATTTTCAACCTATTTTCTTTTCTATAATTATGCAAAGACTTTCATTTTCCCTTCCTCCTTTCACTCTTCAATAACAAGTCCTATTACCCTTCCTTCAGTTTCTTTCCACCCCCTTCTTTTCTCCCTTTCCTTATGCACTCCCTTTCTCTTCCTTTTCTACAGCGTATGGCCCCACCTCTTGCCCCTTCACCTGTATGACCCTACCCTTCCCTTCCCTTCCTTTCTTTTGTTTTATTTCCACCCCCATCTTCCCTCTACTCATATGCACAATCTTTCCCTTTCCCTTCCCCTATCCTGCTTCCCCCTTTCAAAACAGCCATGGCCCCTCCCTTCACCTGTATGGCCTACCTGTATTATCCCTTCCCTTCAGTATATTTTCACCCCTTGCTATTCACTCTATACTTATGCAAAACTTTCCCTTTTTCTTCCTCCATGGTCCCATCTCTCCCCTCTTCAGCTCACCATGGCCCCTCCCTTCACCTGTATGGCCCAGCTGTCTCACCTGTGCTCACCTGCCCATTGACACCGGCACTGCATCTTTAACGCACGCAGGTAGGGCGGTGCCACAATCTCGACAGCCATCACGGCCCACTCCACCCATGCACTCCACTCCTCTCCACTTGCTCACCCCCTGTCCCCACCTCGATACCCCTTCCTTCCACTCCCTCCCTCTCTCTCCCTCTCCACTCCACAACAAGGCCCGGAGTGGAGGGTCGAGATTCTTCTTGTCTAATTAGTTACTTTGTTAAAAAAAATGTTTGTTTGTTTCTTCTCTTTGTGCGTCTGGTTTGCTTTGAGACATTGACGTTATTGCGGTGGTGGTAACGAGGGGGGAGGGAGGGAGGAGGAGGAGGAGGAGGAGGAGGAGGAGGAGGTAGCAGTAGAAGTGAATATCAATAACAAGGAAGCTATTAATAGTATCGCTTCAACTTGCATCCTATCTACCACTACTTCTACTACTACTACTACTACTACTACTACTACTACTACTACTACTACTACTACGACTACTACTACTACTACTACTACTACTACTACTACTACTACTACTACGACTACTACTACTACTACTACTACTACTACTACTACGACTACTGCTTATTTTCATTCCAGATTAACATTAAAAAGAGCAGATTTACACACAATACAAAGTTGAAAAAGAAGAAAAAAAGACCGGTAAATGAGAACATAAAGAAATATGAAAACCAGAACAACAAAATAACACAAAAAAGTAAAAAAAAAAATATTAAAGAGATGAGCGTTTTTTTCTCTTTCTTGTCGGCAATTGAAGAAAACAAAACAACAACAAAACAACAACAACAACAACAACTATGAATTACAGTATAGCAAAAAATGTAAAAGAGAGAGAGAGAGAGAGAGGGAAAAAAAAAGAGATCAGTATTTTTTTCTTTTCGGCAGTGAAGAAAACTAAAAACAAAACAAAAAACATGAATTATAAAACCACACGAGGCATAAAGGAGAGCGGAGTATCTTTTTATATTTTTTTCATCCATTCGAATATTTTCAACATCAAAAAAGATACCAACATTTTTTTGTATCTTTTTCTAACTTTTTTCACATATTTCCAACAGATTCCCGCGCAGGTAACTCGCTGTGTCACCTTCATATTTGGCTCAGGTAATTACTTTCCTGTCGGGGGAACTAAAGTGAAGATGAGTCATTTTCCTCAGGTAATGAAGGACCTCACCTGGCCCTGAACGAGGCTTCTTCACCCCTCATATCCCTTTCCTTCACCTTCGCCTTCATTCCGTCACCCATTCATTCATTCATTTACTTCATTCACGTGCCATTTTGAGTTTTCCCATTTATTTTTTTCAATGTTTATCCATCTTCACTTTTCCTTCACTTTCCCTTCACCTTCATATCTCATCTTCGTTTTCCCTTAATTCTGTTCACTCCTTCTCTCCCTTCATTCACGTGACAGTCTTCTTTTTTCATTTTCTCTTTCTATTTCTCTCTTTTATCATCTGTTCATCCATCATCACTTTCCCTTCATCTTCTTCACATCTCATCTTCATTCTTCCATAATTCCATTCACTCCTCTTCATTCACGTGACAGTCTTTTTTTTCATTTTCTCTTTCTTTCTCACTTTTTTCATCTTTTCATCCATCATCACTTTCCCTTCACCTTCACATCTCATTTTCGTTCTCCCTTAATTCCATTCACTCCTCTCTCCCTTCATTCACGTGAGTCTTCTTTTTCATTTTCTCTTTCTCTTTCTCCCTTTTTTCATCTGCTCATCCATCATCACTTTCCCCTCATTTTCCCTTCACCTTCATATCTCATCTTCATTCTCCCTTAATTCCATTCACTCCTCTCTCCCTTCATTCACGAGACAGTCTTCTTTTTCATTTTCTCTTTCTCTTTTTCACTTTTTTTCATCTGTTTTTCCATCATCATCTTCCCCCTCACCTTCTTCACCTTCACAGCTCACCTTCGTTCTTTCATTCACTCCTTCACTCTTCATTCACGATACTTTCTTTTTCACTTCATCTCTCTTTTTCACTGTGTATCTACCTTCACCTTCCCTCTCACTTTCGTCTCACCTTCACCTTCAGAGCTCACCTTCGTTCTTTCATTCACTCCTTCACTCTTCATTCACGATACTTTCTTTTTCACTTCATCTCTCTTTTTCACTGTGTATCTACCTTCACCTTCCCTCTCACTTTCGTCTCACCTTCTTCACCTTCACAGCTCACCTTCGTTCTTTCATTCACTCCTTCACTCTTCATTCACGATGCTTTCTTTTTCACTTCGTATCTCACTTTCTCACTGTGTATCCACCTTCACCTTCCCTCTCACTTTCGCTTCACCTTTTTCACCTTCATTCACTCCTTTACTTCATACACGTGACATTCTTTTTCACTTTCTCTTTTTCACTTTTTTTTTTATCTGCTTATCCATCGTCATTCTCGTTAAGTCATTTTATCGCTGTTTGTCTTCTTCAGTCTTCGTTTCGTCACCCTTTTCTTCTCACTGCGGCGACTTGTTCCCTTTTCACGTCAGCAACTTTTGTTTTCATTAATTTCTTTAGTTTTCGATTTACCTTCTTTTCTTTTTCTTTTCTTTTTTATCCCCACGACTCGCTTTCACAAATAGTCCTTTTTTTTTTTTTTACATTCAATTTTTTTTCTTACCACAATTAAAGTCTTTTTTTTCCACTTTTTACTAACACGTATTGAAGTAACACAAATTGATATCAGAATAACTTCCCTATTACAAACTTTATTATTTATTTTTGGTTTTTCATTTCGTTCCACCCAATTTTATTTTTCCATTTTCCTTCATACTTTCCCATTTCAATTCGTTCCATCCTCATTTTTCCTTCCATATATTTTGTTTCAGCTCATATTTTTCCGATTACATTTTTTTAAAACTGCTTTTCATACTTTATTTTTTCATTTTCCTTCATACTTTCCCATTTCACTTCCTTCCATCCTAATTTTTCCTTCCATATATTTTGTTTCAGATCATATTTTTCACCCAATTTTTCACGGTGTTGTATCTCCTATTTTTTCCATATTGCTTCGTCTCTAGTTTATTTTCTTTTCACTTCGCTCAATCGCCCATTCTCTCACCTGCATCGATCACCTTCCCCTTTCTTCGGCCAGTCATTAACCTTCCAGCAGCCATAATCTCTCATAATGGATCGCTCATTGATCACTTGCCACCTATCATCTTTTCCTTTTTTTTTTTCATTTTGTTCGCTTCCAAAATTGCTCTAACTAAAATTCGTAAGGACAAATTTCTCGTCACTTGTCTTCAATGTTTTTTTTTTCTTCTTCTTTTCTGGAGTTTTCTTTTTTTTATTTCATTCGCTTTCTAAAATTTGAGAAGATATATTTTTCATCACTGTCTTCAACGTTTTTTTTCTTCTTCTTTTCTGGAGTTTTCTTTTTCATTTCATTCGCTTTCTAAAATTTGAGAAGATATATTTTTCATCACTGTCTTCAATACGTTTTCTTTCTTCTTTTCTGGAGTTTTCTTTTATTTAATTTCATTCGGTTTCTAAAATTTGAGAAGATATATTTTCATCACTGTCTTCAATATTTTTTTCTTTCTTCTTTTCTGGAGATTTCTTTTATTTAATTTCATTCGGTTTCTAAAATTCGAGAAAATATATTTTTCATCACTGTCTTCAATACGTTTTCTTCCTTCTTTTCTGTTGTTTTCTTTTTCCGTAATGTGTAATAATTGTCCTTTTGTAACAATCACTTACAACCTATAGCTTTTTTTCATTCGCTTCTAAAATAAATAAAATTCGAGAGTCCATCATTGTCACCCACTTCAATTTTCATCAGTCTTTCCTATTATTTTTCTTCTTTTTCTTTCTTTTTTCATCCGCTTCTAAAAAATTAAGATCAATTCGTGAAGACAAAATTTTTCCATCACTGTATCCACTTCATTTTTCATCACTCATACACATTATTTTTCTTCCTTTTTTGGCGATTTCTCTCCTTTCTAATTTATTTCTTCGTCTTGTCACAGTAAAAAGTTTCCGATTCAGTCTATCTTTTTTTTCCTTTCTTCCTTCACCTTTTTCTTCGTTGCTTGATTGGGTCCTTCTCTTCTTTCACACAATATCTTTCCTTTTTTCCATTCCTTCGTATTTCACTTCATCCCTTTCTTCAAAATATTTAACCACTAATATAATTCAATCCAGGAAATAAACACAATATTGAGGAAACGAAACATTCTCTAACAACAAAAACAACAATATTAAAACAATAACAATGACAAAAATAACAAAAGCAAAGAAAGAAGGTTTAAGATTTCAATGCATTTTTTTAGTAAGGAAAAACATATTAAGAGAGAGAGAGAGAGAGAGAGAGAGAGAGAGAGAGAGCATAAAAGGAGATTAGGGGATAAGAGGAGAGTAGAAGAGAGGGAAGAGGAAAGACCAAGAGGGATGAAGAGGATGAAGAGGAAAGAAAGATGCGACGAGAAGAGGAAGAGGGATAAAAGTGGAAGAGGAAACCATTAAGAGGAAGAGGATTTGTAAGAGGAAGAGGATAAAGGATAAGTAGGAGAATAAGGAAGAAGGGAGATGCGGCAGAGGAAAAGGAAGTGAAATAAGGGCGAAGAAAAGACAAGGAAGAGAAGGAAGAAAGGGAGAAGAAAAAAGAAGACAAGTAAGAGAAGAAAAAGGGAAAAAGAGAACTGGAAATGGGAAAAGAAGAGGAGAAAAGAGGAAAGGAGAAGTAAGAGAAAAGGAGAAGTGAAGGAGTTTGAAGAAAGGAGAAAAAAATAAGAGGAGGCAGAAAGAGGAGAATGGAAGTAGAGGTAAAAGAAGAAAGTAGAAAAGGAAGAAGAGGAGGAAGCAGAAAGACGAAAGTGGAAAAAGTAAAAAAAAGAAAAAAAGTGGAAGAACGAGAAGGATAAAGAAGAACAGGATTTAGGAGAACCAGGGAAAAAGAAACACAGAGAAAAGGAGGAGAGGAGGAGAGGAGGGAGGAGGGAGGGAGAGGAGCAAGTAACAGGTGAGAGAGAGCGCGAGAGACAAGCCACCACGTGCTAGGAGGAGGAGGCGAGAACGTTGTTGCATCTCGAACACTTACATGGAGTTGAGGGAGCGAAGTCTGTTGAGGGGCTTGTCGGGGTTAGGGAGCGACGCCACGCCTTCCTTGTGGGGTTCCCGGAGCCAAATGAACGTGTCGTACTTCCTGAACTTCCTCAACTTGACGTTCGGGACTTGGATGTTCGATTTGAAGGAGTGTTTCCGCGGAGGCTCGTGTACCCCGCCGCCCTCCGACACCACTCCGTCCATTGCAATGCCTTCGCGGTGGCTCGTGCGTCGGCGCAGTCCCAGGCCCACTTTGAAACCCTGCATCTTCCTAGTGGCTCCTCCCGCGACCTGACCCAAACTATCCTACCGCTGCTCTCTTCCCGTCACCTCCACCACCTACACCGCCACCACCACCACCACCGCTGCTGTCTAGTCCACCCCTGCCAGACGAAGAAGGTTGGAGGTTTCTGTGTGTGTGTGTGTGTGTGTGTGTGTGTGTGTGTGTGTGTGTGTGAATTGGTTTGGCTTGAGGGAGGTGGTTATTTGTATACGTGCTCTCTTTTATTCTCTCTCTCTCTCTCTCTCTCTCTCTCTCTCTCTTTCATGTTCTTTTTTTCTCACTTTCTTCTTGTTTTTGTTATTTGTTTACTTGCTCTCTCTCTCTCTCTCTCTCTCTCTCTCTCTCTCTCTCTCTCTCTCTCTCTCTCTCTCTGGTTCCTTTTTCCTCCTCAGTTTCTTTTTGGTAATGTTTCCTTTTTCTTATTCAATGTTTTCTTCTTCCTCTTCTTGTTTCGTTCTATTCGCACGCTGGTTACCATGGCGACAGCGGTGTTTATCTATTAGCAATGTCACCTCCTCCACCTCTTTGTGAATACGACACCGATAAAGTTTTAATTTCCCGCAAGAAAGAAAAAAAGTAAGAGGGAAAGAAAGCCTGGTGGAGGGTAGAAGGGGAGTACGCGTGGGGAAAAAGGAAGGGGAGAAGAGGTGGCAGGTGAGAAGGACAGGTAAGGGAAGGGAAGTAAAGGAGAGAGAAGATTCGGGAAAGAAAGAAAGAGGGAGAAAGAAAACGTGATGGAAGGTAGGAGGTGAGAAAGCGTGTGAAAGAAGAAAGGAAAAAAAGAGAGATAGATGAGAGCAAGGTAAGAGAAGAGAACTAAAGAGAAGAGAAGATTGGGGAAAGAAAGAAAGAGGGAGAAAGAAAGCGTGATGGAAGGTAGAAGGTGAGAAAGCGTGTGAAAGAAGAAAGGAAGAAAATAGAGATAGATGAGGACAAAGGAAGAGAAGGAAGGGATAAAAACACAGAAAAAGAAGAGAATATGTAAAGTTAAGAAAAGGAAAAGAATAAAAGAATAAAACGTGTGTGTAGTTTGGTAAAGGAAGGAAGGAGGAATTGGGACATAAGATGAGAAAGCTTTGGAAAGGAAAGGAAGAGAAAGGAGGGGCAGGTAATAGGGAAAGATAAGGGAAGGGAAAGAATAGAAGATCGAGGAGTTTATATAAAGGGAAAAAAAAGAAGATAAGTAAAAAAAAAATGTAATTAAGAGTAAGAAAAAGCCGAAAAAAGAAGAAAATATGTAAAATCAAATGAAAGGAAAGAAAAAAACAAGAGAATAGAGGAAAGAAGAGTATATGTAAAGGGGGAAAAAAAAAGTAAAACAAGATGTAGTTAAGAGGAAGAAAAAAGCCCAAAAAGAAGAAAAAAAATATGAAGTTAAAAGAAAAGAAAAATAACAAGAGAGAATGAATAAAGTTTGGGAAAGAAAGGAAGGAAGGAAGGAAGGAAGGAAGGCGAGTATGGAAATATATAAATAATAAAAAGTACGGAGGATTTTTTTTTCTTTCTGAATAAACTTTCCGACTTTTTTTTTCTTTTCTCCATCGATCTCAAATAATATAAAAAAAAACTCTTGTATTCACGACCTGCTCACTACGGGAAGCATTTGCCACACTTTCCTCCTCCTCCTCCTCCTCCTCCTTCTCTTCCTCCACGTGGTTTGTTTGAACTCTGGCACTTCGAATTCAATAACTTTACCTCCTCCTCCTCCTCCTTCTCCTCCTCCTCCTCCTCCTCCTCCTCACTCTTTGATAGAAAATTGTGATATGAACGGAAGAAGGAATGAAGGAAGGAATGAAAATCTAGGAGGAACAGAGGAGGGACAATGGAAGGAGTGTCGGAAGAAAGGAAGGAAGGAAGGAAAGAAAGGAAGGAAGGAAGGAAGGAAAGTGAAGAAGGATCGAAGGAACAAAGGAAGGAAGGGTGGAATGAAGATCACAAGGAAGGTATGGAGGAAGGAAGGAAGGAAAGAAGGATAGAAGGGTAAAAAGGAAGGAAGAACGGATAGACAGTTAAAAGGAAGGAGGGAAGGAAGGAAAAACAGAAAACCGGGAGGGTGGAAGAAAGAAAGAACGAACATAAGGATAAAAGAAAGGGAAGGAAGGAAGGAAGGAAGGAAAAAACAGAAAACCGGAAGGGTGAAAGTAAGAAAGAACGAAGAAAAGAATAAAAGAAAGGGAAGAAAGCAGGGAAGGAAAGAAGGAAGGAAGGACGTTGATGAACCCTCTCCTACACACCTGCAGAATCATGACAGGTAAATAAACACACAGGTGAGGCGAGGTGCAAAAAACGGACGACACGCGACACATGCAAACACGATTTTTGGGGTTAGATGGACGATACGAGGAGGAGGAGGAGGAGGAGGAGGAGGAGAAGATGGAGGAGGAGGAGGAGGAGGAGGAGAGTAAGTGCGCCATAAAGAAGATACAGAAACGTGATACAAAATAGAGAAAAAAATGGCAGGTCATGGATTGAATTTAGCGAGAAAGAGAAGAAAAGAGAGAGAAAAGCGAAACGAAGAAGAGAAGGAATTGATAAAAGAGAGTAACAAAAAATAACTGATTAAAGAGAATAGAATGCAAGGGAGGAGGAGGAAAGGAGAAGGACGTGGAGGAGGAGGAGGAGGAGGAGGAGGAGGAGGAGGAGGAAGAGGAGACTAACAAAATACGAAGGAGAAGGAGGAGGAGGTGGGGAAAGAGGAGACTAACAGAATACGAAAGAGGAGGAAGAGGAAGAAAAAAACAGAAACAGGAGGAGAAGGAGACGAATAAAAAGGAGAAGGTGAATAATGGAAAGAGAAGGAGGAGAAGGAGAAGAAGAAGAAGAAGAAGAAGAAGAAGAAAAAAAGAAAGCAGAAGAATAAAAAGGAACAAATAAACGAATAAAAAGGAGGTGAATGATGGGAGGAGAAGGAGAAGGAGGAGAAGAAGAAGAAAAAAAGAAAGTAGAAAAAGAAGAAGAAAATATAAGTACAAGAAAAAAGAAGACATAATAAGATAAAAAAAGAAGAGGAAGCAGAAGAAAAGGAAGAAGAAGAAGAAGGAGGAGGAGGAGGAGACGAAAGACCAACGAAGCGAAAAGGGAATCCGGAAGTAAAGCAGAGATAAGGGAGGGGAAGAAAACGAAGTAGGAGTGGGTAGAGATTGCAGATAAAAGAGGGAACAAGAGGACTGGAAAGAACTGGCGACATGGAGTAGAGGGAGAACTTGAACGAGGAAGAGAAAGCTGGAGATGGGAGATAAAAAGAGGAGGAGGAGGAGGAGGAGGAGGAGGAATACGAGCATGACGATGAGGAAGGTGGATTAGTAGGAGAAGAAGGGCAATAAAGGAGGAAGGAGGAGAAGGAATAGAGAATAGAAAGGGAGGGATTAGAAGGAAGAGGAGGGGAGAGTAAAAGTAGAAGGTGGATAATGCAAGAAGAAGGAGGAGGAGGAAGAGGAAGAAGAATCGAAGGAAGAAATGGAAAAGATGGATAAAAAAAGTGAGGAAGAAGAATGAAAGGAGAAACAAGAACAAAAGGAGGAGGAGAAGGCTAAACAGAAGGAAGAGGAGGCGAATAAAATAAAGAGGTAGAAAAAGAAGAAGAAGAAAAAGGGAGAAGGAAGAAAAGGAAAAGGAGGAAGAGGATGAGGGGAAGGAGAAGGACACGAAGACACTGTAATGGATTGCGAAAGAAGGCGAACAATAATAATAATAATAATAATAATAATAATAATAATAATAATAATAATAATAATAAGAAGAAAATAAAACGAAACTGAAAAAATGAAAACAAAGTAGACGAGGTAGCAGGTAGAGGTTAAGTGAATGAAGGAATGCATGGCCACAGGTACGCAGGGAAGGAGTAATGAAAGTGAAGGAATGAATGAAGGAATGAAGGTGAGTCCAGGTGAGGGGGGACCATAAAGATTTGGTCACCTGCCTAATGGTCACGAGGAGAGAGAGAGAGAGAGAGAGAGAGAGAGAGAGAGAGAGAGAGAGAGAGAGAGAGAGAGAATGGCACAAAATTGCTTCCTGAGTAGTGAGTTTAACTGTTTTTCTCTTTCTTTTTCCTTCCTCCTCCTTCTCCTTTCCTCCTCCTCCTCCTCCTTCTCCTCCTCCTACAGATTTTATGGTGAAGTTTTGCGGTTTTACGAATATCCAAATTTAGTCTTTATGGGGTTTCTTTTCTTCCCTTCCTTCTCTCTTTTTCCTCTCCTTCGCTTTTCTTAAACCTCTACTTAAATTCATCGTTGGAGCGAATGGTTAAAAGATCTGTATTTTTCCTTCTTTTTATTTCTCTCTAATTCCTAGTTTTATTTGACACCTAGTTTCTTTTTTTTATTTTCCATTTTTTTTCTCTTCAAACATGGCTACATATTCCTATCCTGTTTCTTTTTGCTCTTTTCTCTCCGTCACTCTCTTCTTACGCGTCTTATTCTGTTCCCTCCCTTCCTCTCTTATTTCCTTCCTTCCTCCTTCTCAATGCTTTTATCCGTTTTTTATTCTGTTCCCTTCCTTT
The DNA here is from genome assembly GCF_024679095.1 of Eriocheir sinensis. Classification (NCBI taxonomy): domain Eukaryota; kingdom Metazoa; phylum Arthropoda; class Malacostraca; order Decapoda; family Varunidae; genus Eriocheir; species Eriocheir sinensis. The sequence goes on along the minus strand of NC_066521.1, from coordinate 19,069,468 downwards.
CTTCCTTCCTTCCTTCCTCCTTTTCAATGTTTTTATCCTTTTTCTTATTCCGCTTCTTATTCATCCACGTCTCTTTTTCTCTATTCTTTTTTTCTCTCTTCCTTCTCTACTTCCGTTTCTCTGTCTCATTTTCCTTTTCTCTCTCTCCTTTCACTTCCTCCTCCATATATCCTATTTACCAAACTTCCATCTTTTCATGATTCTTTTCCGGTTTTCCTTATTTTTCTTTTCCTTTCCTCTATATTCTTCCTATTTATCCAGCTTATCTTTTCATGTTTTCCCCATTTTCTTTTTTTCTTTCCTCTTTTTCTCTCCAATTCCCCATTCAAATTTGCATCCACTATACTACATCTCTCTCTCTCTCTCTCTCTCTCGCCAGGTAAGCCCTAACAGGTATTCGGGAGTCGGGTCTAATTGTCTCGTGGCTGCTGTGGCTGTTCTCGGGGGTTTACGTTTTCTTTATCACCCCCTGAAGCCACCTGAGGGGAGACTAAGGTATTTACGGGCCATTTAAAGAGCTGGAAGAAGGGAAGTGTGGGAGGGAGGGAGGGAAGGAGAGAGACAGACAGGGAGAGGGAGTGATCGTTCGGTAAGAGATTCCAGCTATGCTCCGTTTCTTCCTCTTCTTTTTTCCTTCCTCCTATTTCAAAGCGAATTGGAAGAAGGGAGAAAAGTGTGGGGGTGAGGAAGGGAGGAAGAGAGGGGGGGGGGAGGGAGAGAGAGAGAGAGGAAGCGTTTGGAAAGGGAGATTTCACCTCTTCCCCATTTTTTTCTTCCCATTTTAAAGAGAAGTAGAAGAAGGAAGAGAAATGTGGGAGGGAAAGGGGAGAAGAGGAAGGGAGAGGGGAGGGGAAGGGAGAGAGAGGAAGCCTTTGGTAAGGGAGATTCCACCTCTTCCCCATTTCTTCCATCTTTTCCTTCCCATTTTAAAGAGAAGTAGAGGAAGGAAATGTGGGAGGAAAAGGGCGACAGAGGAAGGGAGAAGGGAAGGGAAGGGAGAAGAGGAAGCGTTTGGTAAGGGAGATTCCACTTATTCCCCATCTCTTCCTTCTTTTCCTTCCCATTTTAAAGAGAAGTAGAGGAAGGAAATGTGGGAGGAAAAGGGGGACAGAAGAAGGGAGAAGGAAAGGGAAGGGAGACGAGGAACCGTTTATTAAGGGAGATTCCACATATTCCCCATTTCTCCCTCTTTTTCCTCCCTATTTTGAAGAGCTGAAAGGAAGAGAAGAGAAGGATGGAGAAGAAGTGTGGGAGTGAGAGAGAAAAGAGAAGAGGGAGAAGGGAGGAGAGGAACCGTTTAGTAAGAGAAGATTCCACCCTTTCCCCGTTTCTTCCGATCCTTTTTTGCAGGCCGTTGTAGTACGAACGTTGCATGCGCCGAGTGGATTTGAATTCCATGAGGGAACGTGTTAGTGGGGCTGGATTCGCGTTGGGAGACTTGAAGATGAAGGGTTGGAATATAAACGGTTTGAGGCTTCTATCGTTTATATTGTTCGCTGTATGACTGACTCTCTCTCTCTCTCTCTCTCTCTCTCTCCACCCCTCTCTTTGTGTCTCTCTCTGGGAAACGGGAAGAATAGAAAGGAAAGAGAAACAGGAGAAAAGATTTGGAGACATGTAGATAAGGTAAAAACGATGAATGAGGGACGTAAGGAAAGGGGAGATACACAGTGAGAGGAGGATAATGAGACAGAGGGAAAAGGAAGCAGGGAAGAATAAAGGAGGAGAAATAAGAATAACGGATGATAAGAAACATAAGGAGAAAGGAAAGAAAGAAGGAGAGAGAAAGTGAGGCAAGGGAGGACTTCAGAAGGATTTTAAAGAGCTTACTGTGATATTTGTCCTCATCTTTTCATCCGTTCCTTGTAAAGAGAGAGATTGTATTACGCAAAGAGAGTGTATTACGTTAAAACACCACCGGGGAGGATATGGCTGAGTGGTTAGCGTGAGGGCGCGGTGTTCAGGAAGACCCCGGTTCGTGTCCTGCCCGCCACAACAAGCTGGGATTTTTCAGTCACCGCCGAGTGGCCTAAGACTACCCACATGCTATCCTGAAGACCACCTAGCATAAAAGAGGATCAAAGATGAGCTCCGGGGGGCAACATGAGCCAGGTAAGATGGCGCCACTGTAAACACTCTCCTCTCCCTTCCTTTTTTATTTTCTCTACGTCAAAATATATGCAAGAGGTTAAGAAAATAAAAGACAAAGCAAACACTATAAAAATTTAAGTGTTCGTGCTCTTAAAACATGTATAAAATCAATGGGTTTAGGTTCGCGTACCCTACCTGTGTGCGTGTGTGTGTGTGTGTGTGCAATGGCTTCGTCCTCTGTAGTTCGTCCTTAGCAAGTGGCAATATCGTGTGTGTGTGTGTGTGTGTGTGTGTGTGTGTGTGTGTGTGTGTCACTTAGGCCCTACAAAAAAACACTATTCCCACAACACTTTGCATTGTCAGCACGCAACACAGCCGATATAATTGTGTTGCAATGATTGTGTTACTGGAGGTTTGAGAATGTCGAATGCATACCAATGTTTTTTTTTTTCTTTTTGTACTTTAAGTGTGTGACCGTGCAGAAAGGCGGGAGGTTTGCTTAGTATGTGGGGTGTGACCAGGGTGGGGTGGGGGGGGGGGTGAGTATGCGTGTGAAGGATTAGGAAGAGGAGAAGAAAGAGGAGCGATAAAAGAGGAGGAAAAACAGACCTAAGAATGAGTGTTAAAAGAAAGAAACACTTAAAAGAAAGAAAGATACAGACATAGACAGACAGAGAGAAAGAGACAGAGACGGGAAAGGGATGAAAAAAAAACAGGATGAAAAGGGGACTAAGGATAATGGAGAGGGATTGGAGACACTAATAGGAATGGAGTGAGGGAGAGAGGGAGGGAAGGGAGTGAGTGACAGACGAGGATGGAAGAGGCAGGAAAAATCTACAAGGTGACAGAGTAGAGAGAAAAAAAAAAAGAAAAATGGGAGGGAAAAAAGTATATTGAGGAATCACAAGGAAGAAAAGTTTCCCATTCTATCAATATATTAAGGAAGGGACGAAAAGTTTGGAAAGAATAATAAAGAAAAGTGAGAAATAATATACAAGGTGAGAGTAGAGAGAAAAAAAGAGAAATTTGGAAAGAAAAAGTATATTGAGGAATCGGAATTAAGAAGAAAAGTTTCCCATTCAATCAGTATATTAACGAAGGGAAGAAAAGTTTGGAAGGAAAAACAAATAAGTCACAAAAAAAATATACAAGGTCAAAGAATACAGAAAGAGAAAAAGAAATGTAAGGAAAAAAGTATTATGAGGAATCGGAAATAAGAAGAAAAAGAAGAAAAGTTTACATTCAATCAGTATATTAACGAAGGGACGAAAAGTTTGGAAGGAAAAATAAATAAGATAAATAATATACGAGGTGACAGAGTAGAAGGAGAAGAAAAGAATGAGAGAGAAAAGTCAAATGAGGAGTCGGAAAAATATAATAGTTTCCCATTCACTCAATACATTAACGAAGGGAAGAAAAGTTTGGAAGGAAAAATAAATAAGATAAATAATATACGAGGTGACAGAGTAGAAGGAGAAAAAAAGAATGAGAGAGAAAAGTCAAATGAGGAGTCGGAAAAATATAATAGTTTCCCATTCACTCAATACATTAACGAAGGGACGAAAAGTTTGGAAGGAAAAATAAATAAGATAAATAATATACGAGGTGACAGAGTAGAAGGAGAAGAAAAGAATGAGAGAGAAAAGTCAAATGAGGAGTCGGAAAAATATAATAGTTTCCCATTCACTCAATACATTAACGAAGGGACGAAAAGTTTGGAAGGAAAAAGAAATAAATCACAAATAGTATACAAGGTGACAGAGAAGACAGAGAAAGAAAGAATGGGAGAGGAAGATCCATTGAGGAGTCGGAAAAAATAATAGTCTCCCATTCACTCAATATATTAACAAGAGGACGAAAAGTTTGGGAAGGAAAAATAAAGAAAAGTGAGAAATAATATACAAGGGGACAGAGTAGAGAAAAAAAATAGAAATAGGAATGAAAAAGGAAATTGATGAGTAAGAAAGTAGATGAAAAGTTTCCCATTCACTCAATATATTAACAAAAGGACGAGAAGTTAAGGAAAATAAACAGGAGAGAAATAACAACGTTCCCCCCCAAAAAATAAAGAATACGAAAAGACGAAGAAAGAAAATATAAAGAAAATAAAAATTAAAGAAAACGTAAATCATATCAACACCCCCAAAATAAAAGATACGAGATGAGAAAGAAAGAAAAACAGAGAAAGAAAATAAAAGAAAATAACATCAACACCCCAAAATATAAGATACAAAAGAAGAAAGAAAACAAGAGAAAGAAAATAACAAGAAAATAACACCAACATCTTCAAAATAAAATATACGAGAGGAGGAAGAAGGGAAACAGAAAAAGTAAAAAAAAAAGAAAGTTCTACACACCTGGCAATTAGTATGAGGAACGAAAAATAGGATAAAAGAAAGGAAAAAAATAGTTAGACGTCTGAAAAGGAAACGAAAAAAAAAGAAAAGAAAAAAGAGGTAGGCCTATAAAGAACAAAATCCTAATTATGACGCTTGGCTGGTTCTATAACGCCTTCCATCTCTCATTATTATTATTATTATTATTATTATTATTATTATTATTATTATTATTATTATTATCATCATCATTATTATTATTGTTAGAGAATAAATACTACCATCATCATTATCAGTATCGCTAATAACATCACTAAATTGCACCTCGTTATTTTTTTCCTTACCGCAAGAAGAAGAAAAAGAAGAAGAAGAAGAAGAAGAAGAAGAAGATGATGATAAACAACAATAACAACAAGAACAAGAAGGAAAAAAAAAGGAAAAGAGGAAGAAAATAAGACGAAGAATAACTTGAATAAAAAAAAATAATAAGATGACAACAACAACAACAACAACAACAACAACAACAATAACAACATCAAGAAAAAGAAGAAGAGAAAGAAAGTAAGAAATAATAATACATTCCTTACAATTACTATTATATTCCACCCACCACCACCACTACCACCATCACCACCACCATCACCATCACCACCACCACCATCACTACCACCACCATCACCACACAAAGCCAGGTCAGACAAGGTAATTATATCGAGGTGTGGTTCTGGAGGTGAGAAAGAAAGGAAAAAAAGAGAGACCGCGCGAGAGAAAGAGAGGTAGAGAGAGATAGTGAGAGAGAGAGAGAGAGAGAGAGAGAGAGAGAGAGAGAGAGAGAGAGAGAGAGAGAGAGAGACACAGGTAAAAGTCATCACCTGTGTGGCTCCATGTCATTTTTCACACCTTACTTCTCAGGTGTGAGCCAATTACGCCTTCCTAGTTAGTGGCAGGTGAGACCTCCCCCCCCTCCCCTCTCCTCCCCTCCCCCGACCCCCCGCCACTTAGCACACCTTGGGCAGCCACTTGAAGAAAAAAAAGTAAAACATGACCACTTGCAACTTTTTTCTTTCGTCTTTCTTTTTTTCTTACCGACAAACTTTTGATACCTGGCTATACTCACCTCTCTCTCTCTCTCTCTCTCTCACACACACACACACACACACACACACACACACACACACACACACACACCTTTCTCGACGCCTTCACCTTAATCACACGTCACCTTTGATTTAGTTTACGCCACAAAGGTTAATTAAAGGTAAGGTGGGACGCCACGGTTCGGTTCCCACGAGGCTGCTGCTGCGGTTACTTCCCCACACGTTTATAATTGGCCTTAGGAACTACTTATAATGGAGGTTTACTTAGTGAGTTTATAGACGCCTGAAGTTGGGTCGGGGTAGCTGGTGAACGTTCTGATCCTCCTTGCTCGAATCTAAGTTATTATCAGATAAGAAACGTGTGTGTAAATCTTCGCTATCAGTCATTTTATATCACCTCTTCTTTTTCTTTCTTCTCTTCTCTTTTTCTCTTCTTCATCTTATATATCTTTTGTTGCCTCCTCCTCTTCCTCCTTCTTAGTCATCTCCTTATTCATCCTTCAAGCTTCTTATCTCCCTCTTTTCCTCCTCTGCTCCTTTCTCCTTCCCACTCATTTCCTAATTCTTCTTCTTCCCTATGTTTCTTGTTACTAAGATGCTCAAGTGTATTTCCTTCTTTCATTATTTATTTTCTCCTTTTTTCTCTGACTTCTTCTCTCTTTTCTTTCATATTTTCTTCTTTCATTATTTTTCTTCTTTTTATTCTTCTTCAATGCCTCTTCACCTCTCCAGCTTCTAAGCTTTTCATACTGACCTTTTCATCTTTCGCTTGTTCCTTCTACTTCTTTCACTCCTCCTCTTTCCTTTCACATTTCCTTCTTTTATTATTTCTTTCCTTTTTATTCTCTTCCTCCAACGCCTTCTCACTCGTAAAGTTTTCATTCTCAACTCTTTCTCTTTCCTCTTTCTCTCAGTCTTCTCTTCCTCTCTCTCCTCTAACATTTCCTTCTTTCATTATTTTTCTCCTTCTCATTCTCCTCCAACGCCTCCTCACCCTTACCTTTGCCGCCATTCTCATCTCTACTTCTCTCTCTCTTATTCCTTCTCTTCCTCCTCCTTCTCCTCCTCTCTATCTGCTCGTGACATCCCTTTTGAGACGAATATAAAAGCCCAAAGGAGGGGGAGAGGATGAACCGGAGGATAAAAAAAACTCTTCTTCCCGAGCAAAACATTACATTCTTTTCTAAGACAGCGAGAGCCTTGAGGGGAATCGAACCTTGGGACTCAGGCTTCATGTATATAAGAGTAGGTTGCTGCAGACTTCGCCCACCTGTTAAGAGTTTACCTGTAGGATTTGACGTTAGGTGTGTGTGTGTGTGTGTGTGTGTGTGTGTGTAGAGAGAGAGAGAGAGAGAGAGAGAGAGAGAGAGAGAGAGAGAGAGAGAGAGAGAGAGAGAGAGAGAGAGAGAGAGAGAGAGAGAGAGAGAGAGAAGGAAAATATAAAGGAAAGAGAGAACAGTAAGAAGAAAATAAATAAGAAAATGAGGTGAAACAAAACAAATAAAAGAAGAAAGGTAAATTTATGAATGAACTTAAGTAATTGAGTGAAAAGGAAATATAAAAGGAAAGAGAAAAGTAAGAGGAAGAGAAGGCATAAGAGAAAGAGGAAGAGATGAGAAACCCCCCAAAAATAGAAGAGATGAAGGGAAATTTTACGAAGGAACTTAAATTACTGACCATGATCTCTCTCTCTCTCTCTCTCTCTCTCTCTCTCAGCCACTTACTTGAGTCAATGTTGATGGAGAACCAAAGAAAACGACTTCAACACGACAACGAAAATGACGAAGAGTGGGAAATCAATACCGCCCGCCACACACACACACACACACACACACACACACACATGGACCACTAACCCCCTCCCCCCCCTTTCCCCACACACCCACACACCGTTTTGTTGTTACTATTACGTCATCGATTGTCTTTTGTTTTGCTTTTGTTTGGTTTGTTCACCAAGGTGTGTCGTTGATTGTTCCCGCAGGTGAGTCGTGAATGCTTGCTTGATTGGCTCACCTGGCGAAGCGCGGACACCTTTGTTTGTTTACTTGTGTTGTCTCTGTGAAGATGTTTCGTTATTTTATTTGCTGTGTGGTGAGGTGTGTCTTCGTGCGTTGGTTATTTTCGTTTTTTTTTGTTTTTACTTTTCTTTCTTCCTTTTTTATCTCCTTTTCTTATTTTCGTTCATTCATTTATTTTATTTTATTGCTTTTCTCCATTCACTGGCTCGCTATTTTTCCTCTTACTTCCTTTTTTTTTTTTGTTTCTTACTTCTCTGATTTCTTTAACTTTCTTTCTTAGTCTTTCTTTCCTTCCTTCTTTTCTTATTTTTATCTATCATTCATTCTTCTTTCACTCTTGCCCTCTTCCTTGCGTTCCTTTTATTTCCTCTTTCCTAATTCTTTCACATGTTTCCTTCATTGAAGTCTCTCTCTTCGAAACTTGTAGTCTCGGCCCTCGGGGGCGGTGGCGGTGTACCTGAAGCCTGTCACATTATTATTTAAGGGGCGCCCGGGGACAGGAAACAAAAGTCAGGTAAGTTAAGGTAAGGTGAGGTAAGGTAGAGTAAGGTAAGGTAAGGTAAAGGAAGGTTAGGTAAGGTTAGGTTAGGTAAGGGTAGGTAATGTAAGGTAAGGTAAGATAAGGTCAGGTAAGGTAAGGTTAGGTTAAGTAAGGTTAGGTAAGGTAAGGTTAGGTAGTGTAAGGTAAGGTAAGGTAAGATAAGGCCAGGTAAGGTAAGGTTTGGTTAGGTAAGGTTAGGTAAGGTAAGGTATAGTACGGTAAGGTTAGTAAGGTTAGGTATGGTTAGGTTAGGTAATGTTAGGTAAGATAAGGTTAGGTTAAGTAAGGTAAAGTAAGGAAAGGAAAGGTAAGGTAAGGGAAGGCAAGGCAGGGTAAGGTGAGGTGAGGTGAGGTGAGGTTAGGTTAAGTTAGGTTAGGCTAGGAAAAAAAAGTAGGGAAAAAAGGGGACGTAAAAAAAGGATGGAAAAGAAGGGAAGGGAAAAAAAAGTGGAATAGAATGGAAGGGAAAAAAGTATGTTTCCTATCTATTTCCTTCTCCTCATCATTAATTTTCCTTTTTTCTTTCTCCTTATCATCCAGTTTCAATTTTATTCTTATTTTTTTCCACTCACTTTCCTTCCTCGCTTTTCCCTTTCAAGCTTCATCATATTATCTTCCTTCTTCAATTGCATTCTTTCCTTCCTCCTCTTTCTTTTCTTTTAAGTTTTATCCTTTAACTGAATTTTAATTTCTTTCAATATTCTCTTTTATTCCGCTATCAGTTTCACTCTGCGTTCCGTCTTCTGCTTCCTCTTCCTCATCCGCTTCCTCCTCTTTCACGCTCTCTTCCTCCTCCTCCTCCTCCTCCTCCTTCATCTAAACTACTGTCTCAATCTCAATCTCAATCTTCTCATCTTCCTCTTCTTCTCCATTTTTTATTATCACTACCACGATCACTCCTCTTCCTCCTCCTCCTCCTCTTCCTCCTCCTATTTCAATTCCACCATTTTCCTCCTCCTCCTCCTCTCTTTCTTCCTCCTCTTTTCTTCCCCCACCCACCACCATCCTCCTCCTCCTCCTCTTTCTCTTCCTCTTCTTCCTCCTCCCAGCCCCACCCACCACCATCATCTCCTCCTCCTCCTCCTTCCTCTTCCTCTCCTCCCTCCAACCCCACCACCATCATCTCCTCTTCCTCCTCCTCCTCCTACGCTTCCTCTTCTTTCTCCTCCTAACCCCACCCACCACCATCATCTCCTCTTCCTCCTCCTCCTCCTCCTATTCTTCCTCCTCCAACCCCCACCCACCACCATCATCTCCTCCTCCTCCTCCTCCTACTCTTCCTCTTCTTCCTCCTCCTACCCCCACCCACCACCATCATCTCCTCCTCCTCCTCCTCCTCCTCCTCCTCCTCGTCTCTCACACACAAAATCGCTGACGAGGCAAGATCGTTTCAAGGTCAACATGATACTCGTTTCAGACAGGTTTCGTAATGTGTCTTTGAAGTCTCTCGAAGCGTTTCTTGAGTCCTTGATCCTGACGTGTGTGTAAGTTGGGTTAGTATTTACACGGACAGTCTTATGAGCCAGGTGGGAGTTTGACAAGGCTCCTGCACCGTGGTATTTCACATTTCCCTGTATTCTTCTCTTTGTTTACTGTATTTGTTTTCCTAGACATTATATTTCTCTATACTTTCGTGCCGAGTGATCCGCGTTCATCATCTTTTTCCCCTTTCTCTGTTTCTCCTCCTCGTTCCGTCACTTAATCGACCTCTCATATCAGCGTGTAATCTCCCCTTTCTCTCCCGGATCATTGTGGAGAATATAGTTTGGTTTGGGCGCTTACAACGGTTGGGTTGGACTGTCGAACTGGCCTCCGGGTCTTGAAACCAGAGGGATGGCGGCCGTCGTGGGTGTAATAAAACCCAGACGGACGAGTAACAATCCGAGGAACGAGTCTTAAAACGGAGCGCGAATGAGTCTGTTCCTTCCATTTTACGGCGCGGTTTAATTTCCCTCACGTTAAATTTTCCGAGTTTTTATATCGTTGAGTTTCGGTCCAGAAGTCTGTTTAGTGGTCTACTTTTATACCTTTTTTTCAAGTCTGGTTATTCTTTTACCGTGTTATGACTTTTCTGAATTGTCATATACTTTTGTCTCGTTAAAGTCTGCCTTGCTTCGGTCCAGAAATGTTTAGCTGTTTAGTTTTTTCTTTCTTTTAACAATTCTTTTTTTTTTTACAGCAAAGGCGACGGCTCAAGGGCAACAAAAAGAGTGCAGAGAAAGAGAGAGAGAAAAAAGAAGCCCGCTACTCAATTGGTTATTCCTCTACCTTTTTATGTCTTTTTACTGCTTTATGGTTTCTTTATGTCTTGTCACGTAAATCTTTCCTTTCCTTTCTATATTTTGGCAAGTGAAAACCTTCCTTCCTTTTCCTTTATTTCAGCAAGCGAGTTTTTCCTTTCCTTTCCTTTTCAGCAAGCGAGTTTCTTTCCTTTCCTTTCTATATTTTGGTAAGTGAAAATCTTCCTTCCTTTTCCTTTATTTCAGCAAGCGAGTTACAATCTTTTCGACCCTTTTAACACTCTTCTCATATGTATTATTTTTCCTACCATTGTCTCGTTAAACTTTACCTTCTTTCTTTTATTCTAGTAAGGGAATCTCGGTCCAGGAATCTCTTTGACGCTTTACTTTCAACATTTTACTATTTGGTGTTTATTTACTACTTGTCCTTCGCGTGTTCTTTCTCTCCCTCATCTTCCATTCTCCGCTACGTCTCCGAGGGATGAGTTTAAAGGGAACGGAAGGTTATGTCAAGGTATATGGTCGTCCCTTCTTCCCTTTACTGCCGTTTTTAAGAGTTGTCCCTATCTGGTTATGGACAAGAAAGGGTGTCTGTTTCCTCTCTCTCTCTCTCTCTCTCTCTCTCTCTCTCTCTTTCGTTCAGGTCCAGGAGAGAGAGAGAGAGAGAGAGAGAGAGAATCGATGAGACCTGTGACCCATCGATTTAAGGTTTATCCGAAAGCCTTCACGACACACACACACACACACACACACACACACACAAACACACACACACACAGAGGTCATTCCACCGTCATTATACATTATTCATTTCGGAAGTTCAAGAAGACGAAGATGATGAGGAAGAAGAGCAGGAGGAGGAGAAGGAGGAGGAGGAGGAGGAGGAGGAGGAGGAGATGATCATTTCAAAGTAACTTATTTTCCTTTAGAGTGCAAAACCAATTTCCAGGAAGAGCCAAAAGGATTAATGAAAACGGGGTGTCCTCTCTCTCTCTCTCTCTCTCTCTCTTTCTTCGCCTCTTCGCTGGGTCCCGTTTTCTGAGGGGTCGTCGAAGGGGCGTCTTTTCTTTATCCAATTTCAAGGGAGACTCAAGAAAGCGAATCCCATTTTTATATTCGCTACCGAGAGAGAGAGAGAGAGAGAGAGAGAGAGAGAGAGAGAGAGAGAGAGAAAGGAATACTGCTTCTATTTATAACAAGAAAGAAAATAATCTCCACTCTTTACAGTTATTCTTTTTAAGGGGGACTGCGTCAATTTTTCACGTGTCTTTTATTTTTCCTCCCTCTTTTTCCTAACGCTGTTAAGGGATTTAAGGGGCAAGGGAAGGGAGAGGAGGGAAGAAGGGTGAATATATTGACGTTATATTCGTGGTAGAAGTTATTTTAGGGAAGGCTTGAACCTGTCTCCGGGGATGCCTCTGGTGATGGGAAACGAGGTGAAGGAAGGTAATATGAAGGGAAGGGAAGGGAAGGGAAGGGAAGGGAAGGGAGAGGAGGTAAGGAAAGGATATGGGAGGGAAGTAATGGAGATGAAAAATAAGGAAGAATGGTAGGAAAGAAAAAAAGAGAGAAGACAGAGAAAGGTAAGAGAGAGGAACGAACGAGGTAAGAGAGAAAAAAAGGAAGGAAGGGAGAGGAAGAGAAAGAGGGATAGAGAGACGAAAAGAAGGAGAAGAAAGTGAAAGAGGAGGAAAGTAGAAGAGGAAAAAAAGGAGAGATATAGACTAGTAAGGGAGGGAAAAGGAAGATGGGGAGAGAAGGAGAGGGAAGATGAGAGGGTGGGAAGGTAAGAGGCAAAATAGGAGGAAAGAAAAATAAGAGGTAAGTGGAAAAAGGAGGGTAAGGAAGAGAGAAAGGAAGGTAAGACGAGGGAAATAAAGGTAAGAGAAGGTAAATGAAAGGTAAGTGGTAAAAGGAGGGTAAGGGAGAGAGAAAGGAAGGTAAGACGAGGGAAATAAAGGTAAGAGAAGGTAAATGAAAGGTAAGGAAATGTAAAATAAAGGTAAAGAAAGGTAAGGAAGGTAAGCAGGAAGGTGAAAGTGAGAGGTGGCGAGGGGGAGGTGTAAAAGCCCAATGGAATCCAACTCTAATCTTGATCCCTTATCGATGTGGTGTAACTTTTTCTATTGGCTCATTCCATTACACTGATCTCTCTCTCTCTCTCTCTCTCTCTTTAATGCTTCCTCCTGTATTTTCCTCCTTTTTCTTGTTTCTTTTGATGTTCCTCCTTTCCTTTCTCTTCTTTTATTTCTTCCTTTCTTCTTTGACTCTCTTTTATAATTGTTTTTCCCTTTTCTGACTTTTCTATAATTTTCCTTTTCTTCGTTTTTTTCAACTGATCGGTATTTCCTTCCCTTTTTTTCCTTTCTTTTCCTCTGTTTACTTCCTTTCCTTATTTCTTGCCCTTTAACTCTACCTTCATCTTCTTTTCCTTTCATTCCTCTACCTATCTCTCCTCCTTTCTCCTTTCCCTTTCGTTTCGTCTTCTTCTTTTCCTTCATTTTCCCTTCATCTTCTTTTCCTTTCATTCCTCTGCATATCTCTCTTTCCCTTCCCTCCTTTCTTCTTTATCTTTCGAGTCGTCTCCTTCTTTTCCTTCTTTTTCCCTTCATCTTCTTTTCCTGTCATTGCTCTGCCTATCTCTGTTTCCCTTCCCTCCTTTCTTCTTTATCTTTCGTTTCGTCTTCTTCTTTTCCTTCTTCTTCCCTTTTTATCTCCTCCTTCTTTCCTTCTTTCTTCCCTTTTCAATCCTATTAGCCTCCTACTTCCATTTCCGGTCTCCTGCCTCCTGCCTCCTCCTCCTCCTCCTCTTCCCCTCAGGCTGTCCCGCTAACGAGAGGACAGACAATACCTCCCGAGTGGCTTTGTATCTTACGACAAAACTGTAACGTTACGGAAAATCGTGTATAGGTGACGTTGCTGCCGATCCCTCCTCCTCCTCCTCCTCTTCTTCTTCTTCTTTTTCTTCCCCGTAGTTTCTTCCTTTCGTCTGTCTTCTTTTACTTCTTTTCTTTTCTCTTCCATTTACTCCAGTTGTAGCTCTATCTTCATTTTCTTCTTGTTCTTGTTCTTCTTCTTCGTTCTCAAGCTCCTCTTCCTCTTCCTCTTTCTAGTTTCCCTTCTTCTATTGATATTAGTTGGCCCTTTCTTCGTTTCCTCCTCCTCCTCTTAAGTTTACCTCATTCATTATTCTATCTTCTCTTTCCTTCTTCCTCTTCTTCGTCCTCAATTTCCTCCTCCTTTTTCTTCTAGTTTCCCTTCCCCTGATATCGGTTTGCCTTCTCTTCTTCCCTCTTTCCTCTTTCCTCTTCTTCCTTGCCCTTCTTCTTGCCCTATATCTATCCTATTGTGGCTCTCCCTTCTCATCTTCCCGTTCTTCTTCTTCGTTCTCCTTCTCCTCCTTTCGCATCAGGACACTCAACGCCTTCGAGGTCAATCCGGAATGAGGAAAAAGAGTAACACAAGAGAGGGAGAGAGAAAGAGAGGGAGGAAAAGAAGAGCTGTGAGAGGAAGAAGCAGGAGTGAGGGAGAATTGAATTAACGAAGAGACGAGCTCCTCCTCCTCTTCTCTTCCTCTTCTTCTCCTCCTCCTCCTTCGCATGGCTAATGTTTTTAAGAGGCAGTGACGTCAGAAGGGGAGAAAGCCACTTAAGGAAAATAGACGAAAATAGGAGAAACAGAGAGAGAGAGAGAGAGAGAGAGAGAGAGAGAGAGAGAGAGAGAGAGAGAGAGAGAGAGAGAGAGAGAGAGAGAGAGAGAGAGAGAGAGAGAGAGAGAGAGAATGAAGATACTGAGAAGAGCACTGATGAAAGAGAGAGGGCCAGAGCGAGAGAGAGAGAGAGAGAGAGAGAGAGAGAGAGAGAGAGAATAGAATCACGACAATAGAAGACACTCGACTATAAAAAGATGCAAACAACCTTCTCTTTTTTTCCTCCTTCTTTTCTTCGTTTCTCTTTTTAAACACGAGAAAAAAAATCAAATGTATTTCTATAGATATAAATAGGAGGGAGAAAACGTCCAGCATAGAAAAAAAAATGTATTGATCATAAAAGGTGGAGAAATAGACAGTGATTCCATTTGTTTTTACTTAGAAGAAAGAGAAAAAGATATACAAGAAAAAATAGAAGGCATAGAAACACTAAAGAAGAAAAATAAAGGTTAAACGATACGAGAAAGGAAATTTAGATGAAGATAAAAAAAAAGGAAAAGAGAGAAGGAAAATGGTATACAAAAAAATACCAGAAAAGAAGAAAAAATAGGGTTAAACGATACGAGAGAAGAAATGAAGTAAGGAAGAGAAAAAGGAATGAGAAAAGGAAATAAGACAAAGAGAAGAAGCAATGAAAAACGAAAATACGAAAGAAAAAAAATAATGTCAGATTGAAAAAACAAATAATAATAATAATAATAATAATAAAAATAATAATAATAATAATAATAATAATAATAATAATAATAATAATAATAATAATAATATTAATAATAATAATAATGTGAAGTGTCTTATCAATACGATATAGTAGAACAGATAAGGAAGCGTTTACATAAAGCTGATAAGATAGATAAAATACTATTAATAAAGAATATATAGACGAGAGAGAGAGAGAGAATAATCTGAATAATACGGTTTCTTTCTGCTAATGGTGTTCTCTCTCTCTCTCTCTTTCGGGTACAATTAGCATACATTTTCACCTCCATCTTTTTTATTCATCTTCTCTTCATCCATATTCACTGCAACTTCACTTTCTCCTCCTCCTCCTCCTCCTCTTCCTCTTCCACATCCCAAAAAGTACTCCATCTCTCCACTTCCTAATCCACTTTACCTGTATGTATTTTAATTAACTTCCATACCTGTCAACATTATACTCCTTATCCACTTAATTAAAATATATATCCACACTATTTTTTTTCATTCCTCTAATTACTTGATGGGTAGATATTCACTCAACCTCTACGCTCTCTCTACTTTTCTCTTTTCTTCCATCTACTTCATTCTACTTCATCTACATCATTTACAGGTAACCCAATGACTCACCTCTCTCTCTCTCTCTCTCTCTCTCTCTCGTGTATGTGTGCTGTGTGTGTGTGTGTGTGTGTGTGTGTGTGTGTGTTTTCGCTGCCCACACTTACAAGTATTGACTCAACATTGATTTGGCGGTAATTTTCCAGAAGCTTGCGTGTGTGTGTGCGTGCGTGTGTGTGTTTGTGTGTGTGTATTATATCGATAATCATCAAATTACTGAAGTATTATCCGATATCTAAGAAAAAAAAAAAGAAAACTTATATAAAAAGACCAAGAAAGTGAAATTCCAAACAGAAGCGATTTTTAAGAAGCGCAAAAAATAGATGAAGGAAAAAATAGATATAATAAAAGAGTAAGTAAAATAAATACAATAAATCAATACAAAAAAACGAAAGGAAAAATTAGTAAAAAAAATAATAAGTGAATACAATTAATACGATACCTAACTACACTACATGAAAGAATATATGAAGAAATAAAATAAATAAATCTAAACTGATAAGACTTCAACAGCACATGAATTGAATACCGAGAGAGGTTTTAAATATCGGGAAATTCGTCGCTCCCGTAATGGAAAAAGCTACAAAAATATTTCGAGTCCAGGTGTGACAGGTAATATGCATGTGACGTTATTAACCTGTCAAAGTGCGGGCAGGTGTGTGTGTGTGTGTGTGTGTGTGTGTGTGTGTGTGTGTGAGACGATAATTTTGTTACGAGAAGATAAATCGCACAAAATATCAACTTTAACTTTCCTTCCTTCCTTCCTCCTCCTCCTCTTCCTTCCTCCTCTTATCGCCACATCAACTATAATATCGCCACTACGCCAAAACGCCAGCGATAAACTTAGCACTAAATCCCCCCCTCCTCCCTCCCCCCCCCCTCCCCCCCCAAAAAAAAAAAAAAAATCCCTCCCCCCCAAAAATAAAATAAAAACAAACAAAAAACAAACAAACATAAAACAGTAAAACAACAAGTCAGGCATCGATTCATACCTTCCCTACTTTTCCTTTGTCTCGTTGAAGGAAAAAAAAAGAAAAAGAAAAAATAGGACATAAGATTGAAAGAGGGAGGAAAAATAGTTTGTCTTGAAGGTAATAGGAAAAAAAATACAGTAAACAGGAATAAGAAATAAAGATAAACAATTAGACACAAAATTGAAGGAGTTGGACAAAAAAAAAAAAGAGGAGGAATATAGTTTGTCTTGAGGGTATAGAAAAAAAAATACGGTAAACAGGAATAAGAAATAAAGAGAAAAAAAAAAGGAAAATAGGACATAAGATTGAAAGAGGGAGGAAAAATATAGTTTGTCTTGAGGGTAATAGGAAAAAACAAAGAGTAAATAGGAATAGGAAATAAAGATAAACAATTAGACACAAGATTGAAGGAGCTGGAGGCAAAAAAAAAAAAGAAAAGAAAAGGAAAATAGGACATATGATTGAAAGAGGGAGGAAAAAGTAGTTTGTCTTGAGGGTAACAGGAAAAACAAATAATAAATAGCAATAACAAATAAAGATAAACAATTAGACACAAGATTGAAGGAGCTGTAGTTAAAAAAATAGGGGGCAAAGTTCAGTGTCCTCCGCGCCTTCCTTCATCGTCTTTATCCTGACTCCGCGGGGCAGGACCATAAAGTGGGATGATCAGTAGGAGGCGGCGACGGAGGTGATGAAGGAGGTGGCGGTGATGGAGTGGCGGCGGCGGTGGTGGTGGTGGAGGGGGGAAAGAAGGAAGGGATACTGGGATTGAAGGAAGTAAGGAAGAAAGGAAGGAAGGGAAAGAGGGTTAAAATAAAGGGATAAAGGAAAAGAAGGAAGGGATGCTGGGATTGCCGCAAGTAAGGAAGGAAGGAAGGAAGGGAGGTTTAAAAAAAGGGAGAAAGGAAAAGAAGGAAGGGATACTGGGATTGACGCAGGTAAGGAAGGAAGGAAGGGAGGTTTAAAAAAAGGGAGAAAGGAAAAGAAGGAAGGGATGCTGGGATTGCCGCAAGTAAGATAGGAAGGAAGGGAGGGAGAGAGGTTTAAAAGAAAGGGAGAAAGGAAAAGAAGGAAGGGATACTGGGATTGCCGCAAGTATGGAAGGAAAGAAGGAAGGGAAAGAGGTTTAAGAGAAAGGGGGAAACGGAAAGAAGGAAGGGACACAGGGAGAAAGGATGGATGAAAGGAAGAATGGATGGATAGATGGATAGTAAAAGGGAAAAAAGAAGGAAAAAATGAGGAAGCAAAAGAAGAGAGAAGATAAAGAGGAATAAGAGAAAGAAACGGATGAAAAGGAAAGGGAAGAAGGAACGATTGAAGAAAGAAAAATGGATGGATAGGTGGATAGTACAAGGAAAAAAAGAAGAAATGGGGGAAAGAAAGGTAGAGAGCATAACGTAGGAGAATGAAAGACATGACGAAAGGGCGGAAGGAAAGCAGAAGGGAGAGAGAGAGAGAAAGAATGAAAGAAGAACTAACAAAAGACAGGAAGATAATTAAGTAAACGGAGACATATAATGAAAGAGAATAAAGAACGAATGAATGAAAGAATAATTAGTGACGCAGGAAAGACAAACAACTTAGTACAGAGAGGAAATTAAAAAAAGGAAGGAAGAGAGGAAGGGAGGGAGAAAGGAAGGAAGGGAGGGAGAAAGGAAGGGAGAGTTAAGTGAACCAAACTTTCCCTTTCCATTTCTCACATTAATCCTCCTAACACCCTCCTCCTCCTCCTCCTCCTCCTCCTCCTCCTCCTCCTCTTCCTTCTTACGTCACGTCTCGGGCAGCCCCAAACCACAATATTTACACTTACAACTCGATACACGGCTTCTTCTTCCTCCTCCTCCTCCTCCTCCTCCTCCTCTTCCTCTTCTTCTTCTTCTTCTTCTTTTCTTTTTATTCTTTTATTACTACGACTCTTCCTTTTGTCTCTCACTCTTTCAATCTTCTTTTCCTTCTCCTCCTCCTCCTCTTCACTTTCTCTTCCTTCTGTCCCTATAGCTCTTCTTTCCCACTTCAGATTCTTCCACAAACACTACCTACTTCACCTCCTCCTCCTCCTCCTCCTCCTCCTCCTCCTCCTCTTCTTCCTCCTTCCATCTAAATCTAGCTTCTCTTCCCTACCTCTTCTTTCCCCTCTCTCTCTCTTTCTCTTTTCTTTCTCGCATTTCCTCTTTTATCGTTTCTTTTTCTCCCTTTCTCTGTTATTCGATACGCAGTTTCTCCTCTCTCTCTCTGTCTTTTCAAATCCCTTTTTTCTCCTATTCCTTCATCATCAACTTTATCATCGTCTCCCTTTAAAACCCTCCATCTCTCTCGCCAATCTTCTCTTTCCTCCCTTTCACAAGCCAATTTTCCTCCCTATCTCATCTCCCTCCTCTTCCTCCTTCTCCTCCTGAAGTTCCTATCTCCCTCCGGCACTCCACTTCATCTTTCCTCCCTTTTTCTCTCCCTTCCTCCCTCCCTCCCTTCCTCCCTTCTGTCACAAACTTGGCTTCCTTTTGTTTACCTGTCTCTCTACCTGTCTATTTACCTGTGTCTGTTGGTCTGTGTCTGTTCTACCTCTTTGTTTCTGTGTAGGTCTGTGCCTCTTTCTCCCTCTCTGTTTGTCTGCTTATGAATCTACCTGTATCTCTGTCTATCTCTTTACCTGTCTGTCTTTCTCTAACTCTCTGTCTGTGCGTCTGTTTCTCTATCTTTATCTATCTGTTTGTATGCCTATGAATATACCTGTGTGTTTCTATTTGTCTGTCTGTCTATCTCTCTACCTGTCTGTGTCTTTCTCTACCTCTCTGTCTGTCTCTGTCTGTGTCTCTACCTCTACCAGTCTGTTTGTCTGTCTATGAATCTACCTGGTTGTTTTGTTTGCATTCTTAGTTGATTATTTTCTTTATCTTATTCTTATTCTGCTGTTTATTTTATTTACAGCTTTTATTCTTTCATTTGTGTTTTTAAATTTGGATTCGGAGTTGATTCTGTTATTCATTTTATCCTTATTCCTTTGTTTATTTGATTTTTAGTTTCATTCATTTGTTTTTCATTTGCGTTCCGAGTTGATTCTTTTCTTTATCCTATTCTTATTCTCTTGTTTATTTCATTTTAAGTTTTTAGGTTTTTTGCTTTTCATTTGCATTCTTATATAGTCGACTTCTCTCATTATTTTGTTTTTCATTCAATTTTTTTCTGTATTTACTTGTTTCTCTGTCTGTCTGCCTTCGTATCTACTACCTACCTGTGTCTCTCTCTACCTGTCGCACCTGTCTCCTTCCTCTACCTTACTTGCCTCATTAGTCTTACCTGGGGCTCAAAGACTTAATACGAAAAAAAAGGGAATAAAACCACAAAAGAAATCACACTTCGAAGGGCTAATCCGAAGAAAGGAAGGAAGGAAGAAAAGGAGGAGGAGGAGGAGGAGGAGGAGGGAGGGGTGGAGGTGGAGGGAGATGAAGACGAACGAGAGAAAAAGACAATGAAATACAAAGCACCTCCACCACCACCACCACCACCACCACCTCCACCTCCACCACCACCACCACCACTCCCTTAGAGAAAGAGGCATCTGTCAATACGCAAGATGGTGGAGGGAGGGAGAGTAGAGAGGGAGAGGGAGAGAGAGAGAGGGAGAGAAAAGAGAGAGACGCTGCTGAGTGGAAGAACTATAGACGGAGAGAGCTGAAGAGTGCCACCCCTCCCCCCCTCCCCCCCGCTCTCTCTTCAGGTGATGAGAAATTAAAATGAAGGAAAAAACTGATCAATCCCTAACGAGAGAGAGAGAGAGAGAGAGAGAGAGAGAGAGAGAGAGAGAGAGAGAGAGAGAGAGAGAGAGAGATGACCCCAGGCTGTTAGTGAGAGTAAGAGAGAAGGAAGGAAGGAAGGAAGGAAGGAAGGAAGGAAGCAAGTCTATGTAATCAAGAGACTTTACGTTTAATACAACAAGTCGAAAAAGAGGAAGAGGAGTAGGAGGGGGAGGAAGAGGAGGAGCCTTGAGGGGACCAAGAGGCAAGGAGGTGGAAGAACATGAGGACGGAAAGGAAGATAAATAAGAGGAAGAGAGGGAGAAAAAAAGAAAGGGAAGAGGATGAGATGGAAGAGAGAAAAGTAGAGAAAGAGAAGAAGAGAGAAGAGAGGTGGTAAAGGAAGATTATGAGAACGAAGCGGAGACATGGAGAGGAGGAAAAGATGGAGGAGAGAAAGGAGATGGAAAAGAATGAGGAACCAGAGGAAGAGGAGAATAAAGAAGAGGAGAACAAGATGGAGAAAGAAGAGAAAGGAAAAGAAGTAGGAAAGAATATAAGGAGGAGGAGGAGGGAAGAGGAGAAGAGTTGGGAAGATAACCATGAGGGAAAGGAAAGGGAAGAGGAAAGGAGGAGGAGGAGGAGAAGGAGGAGGAGGAGGAGGAGGAGGAGGAGAGGTGCAAAGGTAGGAGTAAATTAGGGACAGTACTCAAAAGATAATAAAATACCTCCCCTACTCTCTCTCTCTCTCTCTCTCTCTCTCTCTCGTAATTAGCCTCAGGAGCACCTTTCAAAGAATCTAACAAGGGTGGGAAGAGGAGGAGGAGGAGGAGGAGGAGGAGGAGGAGGAGGAGGAGGAGGAGGAAAAGAGGAGACACAGCCGGTTAAAAGTAAGAAAACAAAAAAAAAGATGATAAAGGGAAGAAAATATATTGATAAGAAAATAGGTTCAAATAAAAAGAACTTGATTATTATACATATTAAAACTTTGACTTCAATTGCGGTCAAATATAGTACCTTTTTTTTTTATTAATGGCGGTGTTATTTTTTTTTCAAGTTCTTCATCTATTATTTTTTTTACCTTTTTCTTCATTCACATTTTTTTATTAAAAGTTTCTTTGATTTTCTTTCTTCTATCTTCTATCTTCCTATGTATGTATGTATGTATGTATGTATATATGTGTATCTCTTTCTTCCTTCCCTCTTCCTATATCTCTTCACTATCCTTTCCCTCTCTCTATCTTTCTCTCTTTTAAAATTCAAGGGACAAGACCAGATTTCGTTTGTTCAGTATAATTCTCTCTCTCTCTCTCTCTCTCTCTCTCTCTCTCTCTCTCAAATAAAGAAAACTCTCCCTTCGGTAAATATCCTTCGTATGAGTCTTAAGTGATTTTGTTGTTTGTTGAGGTAATCCGAGGAGAGAGAGAGAGAGAGAGAGAGAGAGAGAGAAGAGGATAACAAAGGAGAAGAAAAAGCAACGAGATGGAGATAATAACACACGCTCTCTCTCTCTCTCTCTCTCTCTCTCTCACACACACACACACACACACACACACACACACACACACACGCACGCACACGCAAATAAAGAGTTCGCTGCCGGCAGATTAAAGGAATTCGATAGCAAAGATTCAAGCTTCGACGAGACGAACACGAAATATATAATGATGACGATGATGATGACGATGATAACTAGATAAATCGATGGATGGATAGATAGGTTTATTGATGTATATAAGGATGGAGGAAGGGATAGAAAGTGGATGAAGGATAAGCGATAAAGAATGGTGGTAATGATGATAATGGTGATGATGATATAATGATGTTAAAAAAAGTTAATTGTAATTGACGTTTCAGGAATATGTTGAAATGGATAAAAATAGTTAACTTGAGTCTAACCAAAGGAAGTGAGACAGGAAAGAACAACAACAACAACAACAACAACAACTGTACAGAAAACAAACAAAACAACAACAAAAAAGAATAAGAACAAGAACAAGAATAAACGAACAAACAAAAATGATAATAAACAGACAAGCAAAAATAAAGAAAACGAAGGATAAATCTCAATAACTTCAAAACAAAACAAGAAACGAAAAATTCATCTCAACAAGGACGAAAAATAAAGAAAAAAAAACAACGGCAAGAAAATTGGAGGTTCACGTGAGGAAAATTAATACATATGAAAAATTTGAAAGGTAAGCGAAAACGTGTGACACTTTAATTACCCAGGTAAGACACGTGTGAGGGAGGGGGAGGAAGGGAGGGAGGAGGGAAGGGAGGAAGGGAAAGAAAGGAGGGAGGGTATGAACGGAAGGAGAAACAAAGGGAGGAAGGGACGGCGGAGAAGGAAGGCGTGAATGCAGGGAGGAAAGAAGGAAGAAGAGGATGAATGAGTTAAGGAGGAAGGGAAGGGAAGGGAAGAAGTATGAATGAAGGGAGGAAAAGAGGGAGAAAAAAGAGAAGGACAGAAAGAAAGAAGGAATGAAAGAGAATATAGGAAATGAAGGAGAGTAGGATAGAAGGAAGGGAAGGGAAGGGAAGAAATATGAGTGAAGGGATACACGAAGGAAGGGAAAGAGGGAGAAGAAAGAGAAGGAAAGAAAGAAAGAAGGAATGAAAGAGAAGATAAGAGATGAAGGAGAGTAGGATAGAAGGAAGGGAAGGGAAGAAGAAAGAATGAAGGGATAAACGAAGGAAGGAAAAGAGGGAAAGGAAGGGAGAAAGAAGGAATGAAAGAGAATATAAGCGGTGAAGGAGAGTAGGATAGAAGGAAGGAAGGAAGGAAGAAAAATAATAAGGAAGACAAAATAAAAAAGAAAAACCGGAAAGAAAAATGAAAGAAAGTAAGGAATGAGAAAGAGGGAAACAAAGGGATGAATAAGAATACAGATCAAAAAAAGGGAGCAGGATTGAATGAGGTACCAAACAAAGGATGAAAGAAGAATGAGAAAAAAATAAGAAATGTACCAAAAAAAACGAGAGTAAAAGGACTAATTAACAAGAGAAGGAGACGCAAGGAATATCTAAAGTGCAATGAGAATTAGAAGGTAAGAAAAGAGAAAGCAGTAATGGTAGTTCTTTCCTCTTTCCAACATAATTTCCATGCAGTTTTTCCATGCTGCTTGGTTCCTTTTCATTTTCTGCAAGCTTTGGCTGGAGGGATTGGGGGTGGGGAGGAGCCTAAACCTTTGCTGTCCTTCATCTTCCACCTTTGATGAGATAGTTAGTGTAGCTTGTCACAAACAGCCTCGGAAGGACTATCAGGATTGCTGTTGTTTGTTCTTTCTTTGTGTTTCTTTGTTCCTCCTCCTCCTCCTCTTCCTCCCCTCCTCCTCCTCCTCTTTAAATTTTCTGACAACACGTAATTATGTTCTCTAGGCCGCGGGGAAGCCAAACAAATCCCTATTAAAAGAGGTTCTCATTATAGTGACCCGAGCTGGAGGAGGAGGAGGAGGAGGAGGAGGAGGAGGAGGAGGAGGAGGAGGAGAGGGAGGGTTGGGGTAAGATAGTGAGTAATACTCTGATATGTAAGACACTTTGGGGAATAAGAAGGCAACAAGAGAAAATCAAGGAAGTAAATGCAATAAATAACGATAATAATGGAATGAGGGAGAAAGAGTAATATCAAAATGACAAATAAATAAGAAAAAAAGCTAGAAATAATAACAATAAAATAGCATCAATACATAGAATAATAACAGTACCATAAACACAAATAAAGGAATAAAGAAAAAAAAGAATAAGTCAAAAAGCTGAATTATTTTGGCCAAGAAGCAAATAAAAAAAAATATATATATCTAAGAACCAAAGCCAAACCTTTCTTAAGCCCTTCAGGATAAGTAGAATTGGACTCCATGGCGTGTGTGTGTGTGTGTGTGTGTGTGTGTGTGTGTGTGTGTGTGTGTGTGTGTGTGTGTGTGTGTGTGTGTGTGTGTGTACCCTTCAAGAAAACACGAACACGCCTCCTGACAAATACACGTCCATCACACACACTCTCTCTCACACACACACACACACACACACACACACACACACACACACACACACAAACACACTTACACAATCCCCCCTTCCCTTACCACACAACCCCCTCCCCCTCACACAACCTCCCCTCCCCCTCAGACACACACACACACACACACACATCAATACACGGTGAAGGGAAGGCGAGAGGAGGAGGATTGGAACACGCAAGGGGGAATAGAGTAGGCCAACGTGGGATCAGAAAGAGGATCAAGGTGAGAGAGAAACAATGGAGACAGACCGAGACAGAAACCGAGAGAGACAGAGACCGAAACGAGAGCGAGTGAGAGAAGGAGGGAGAGAGAGAGAGGGTATTAGTATTCAGCACGCAAAAATGCCGAAGCCAATATTAGATCAGGGAGTGAAAAGGGGATTTAAAACGGTTCATCGCGGACTTGCCCCCGATGTGTAGGATGCAATTTCTCGCTCAAACAAGAAATAGACAGACAGGCAGATAGATAGATAGAAAGATACATAGACAGACAGGCAGATAGATAGATAGACAGATACATAGACAGACAGGCAGATAGATAGATAGACAGATGCATAGACACACAGGTAAATAGACAGATGGAATAACGAAGAAAACAATACGACCAAACAAGATTTAGATACAAACATTGATATTTAGATAGATAGATAGACAGATACATAGACAGACAGGTAAATAGACAGAGTGAGTAACGAGGAAAGCAATACAACCGAAACAAACAAACATTGATATTTAGAGATATAGATAGACAGAGACAGGTATGGAATGATATCTAGAGTAACGAAAAAGAAAACACCTCATTAATCACAGCAAATACTAATACACAAGACACAAGATATAAATAGATAGACAGGGATAGATAGATAGATAGAGCAAGGAAAACAATAATCACTACAAATATTAAAATACGATCGTTCAAATATATGCAGAGAAAAATAATACAGCCTCGAATATTGCACTAGATAGATATGAAGGCAAAATACTAACAAATGATGAAAAAAAAAATAATAATGGAAATCCAGGTATATCCAATCACAGGTAAAACACACAGGCAACAATTAAAAAAAACGAAGATGTGTATAAAATAAGGAGAAAAAAACGAAAAACCAATCCCAAAACAGCAAATTCATGGGCACCTTCTTCCCATCTTCCATTTCTTCCCCAACATCAAAAAAGAAAACGAAGGGGGAAAAAGAAAGTGCAGAGTTCGTGACGGTGACTCGGATATTTTGCGCGGCCCAACCCTTTTGATCATTAGGCCGTAAAAATAAGGTATAACTCCGTCTCCCGTGAATATTTTGAGGCAGGCCGAATGTTCCTTGACGGGGGAGATGCATTTTACGAGTCTGGCCTAAAAATATTCTCCCGGCGACTGGAAACTAAGGAAATGCAGACTTGATTTGGTGATAAGATACAGATATGAAGACGGGTAGGATACACGTACAAGATAATGAAGAGATATAAAGATAGCTTGAAATATGAAATGCGTACTGAACAGGATATAGATACAAACACATGATAACAAAAAGATAGAAAGATAGCTTGAAGTACTGTAGATATTTGTATAAAGATAGCTTGAATTATGTGCGTGCTGAACAGGATACAGATACAAGCACAAGATAACGAAAAGATAAAAAGATAACTTGAAGTACTGAAGATATTTGTAAGCGAGTGAGTACATGCGAACTAATCTATATCAGGATAAGAAAAGATTCATAGGTAGATTTAATTACACACGAACTAAGCAAGACACACTAAGAAAATGAGGTACAAAGATAGCTTGAATTACATACGAACTAACGATACATGAGAATAAGGAAAGATAGACAGATTGCTTGATTTACGTAAGAACTAACCAAGACACAGTATCAAAAGGAAAGATACAAAGATAGCTTGACTTGCATACATACTAAATAAGATACACTTACACATGGAAAAACGCAAATATAGACACAGTGACCTAGATATAAATAACATAAAGAAACTAAAAGAAAAGACATAGATAGAGACATTCAAGTAGAAGGAACTGACTAAAAGATATGTATAGGGAAGTAGAAATAGACATATAAATAAAGAAAGGAAATAGTAAAGGAAGGCAGTAAAGGAAGGAAGCAATTAGTAAATGTTAAAAAAAAAGTAGAAAGAGACACGAAATTAAGGAAGGAAATACCAAATACAATAAAAAGAATTAAGGAAGTAGAAATAGACAGGAATCAAGAAAGAGACAAAGAAAGACCCATACACAAATAGAAGCCTTAGAGTAGAAATAGACAGACAGACAGAAGAGAAGTGACAAATTTTCAACCACGAACCATTTACAAAAAGAAAAAAAAAAAAGAAAGATATTGACAGGTTACGTGACGAAGCCTTTGGAGGGGAAATAACAAGGAGGAGGAGGAGGAGGAGTAGGAGGAGGAGGAGAAGGAGGAGGAGTAGGAGGAAAGGAATGTAAGGAGGTGAAGAAGTTGCAGAATTGAGGACAAAAAATTAATCTGGATAAAAATAGACAAAAAACACTAGAAAAGAAGAAGAAGAGGAGGAGGAGGAGGAGGAGGAAGAAGGGAATATAAGGAAGTGAAGAAGTTGAACAGAGGACACAAAAAAAAAAAAAAATCTGGATAAAAAAGACAAAAACACAAGAAAAGAAGAAGAAGAGGAGGTAGAAGAAGAAGAGAAGGAAGAGGAAGAAGGAAATGCAAGGAAGTGAAGAAGATAAAGAATAGGAGACAAAAAAAGAAAATAAGAAAAAAGGAGAAAATAGAGGAAGACACGTTATTTATATTCTCTCTCTCTCTCTCTCTCTCTCTCTCTCTCCCACACCTTATTAGAGCTCTCCCTCCCCACGATATCTTCACATTTCTGCCACACGGTCCAAAGTCCCGCCTCCCAGCCCGTCCCCGCCGCCCCTCGTGACCCTTCCCTCATATTCCGCCGGCTCTCGCTTCATATTCAGAAGAGTCAAACTATATCACGCGGATTTTATAACTGACTTCCACCTCCACCACTACCACCACCACAACCACCTCCACCATCATCACCACCGCTGCCATCAACCAACGCCGTCACCATCGCCGCCACGTCTATTGTTCGGCTCTAATTAAAAGGGCTTCTATTTCTCCTCCTCCTCCTGCTGCTGCTGCTTAACCTACTGCTACTAACACTTCTACTGCTTCTCTTGTTCGTATTATAACAACAACAAGAACAATAACAAGAACTACTACTAATATTACTACTACTACTACTACTACTACTACTACTACTACTACTCTTCCTATTCCTATTACAACAAAAACAACAACTACTACTGTTATTACTACTACTACTACTACTACTATTACTACTACTGGTTCTACTAAACAACTAATTTTATCTACTCCATCTCACCCCCAAGATTAATTCCAGACAACCATAAAAAAAGGAAAACAAAACAAAACAAAGGAAACTATGGAAACTTCACTGCGTCGAGAGAATTAGGACAACTCCCCTTTCTCTTCCCTCTCTCCTCCCTCACCCCCCTTCCCCTCACCTCCCCTTCCTCCTCTCCCGCTCCTCTTCCCCCTTCCCGAGCGGCGGCCAGCCAAGGGGAAGCGTTAATTACCCTGGAACAGAGGAATGGACGGGGATGGGACGCGAACAAGACAGGAAGGGTGCGGGAGTGAGTGAGACTGGGAGATGACGGGAAAGAAACGGGAGTAGGACAGAGAATGAGTGTAGGACGGGACGGATACGGGAACGGGACGGGAAGAAAACGGGAATGGAACGGGAGTAAGACGGGAATGTGACAGACAGAGAACCAGTATAGGACGGGGAGGCAACAGGAGTGATACCGGAAGAGGACGGGAATGGAACGGGAATGCGACAGGAATGAAACAGGGAAGGGACAGGTAAAGGTGGAAGGACGGAAATGGAACAGGACTAGAACAGGAATGAAACAGGTAAAGGGAACAGGTAAGGGGTGGAGGTGAGTTTGATTGATTGATTGACTGGTTGACTGATTGCGGTGTTTCATGATGGCGCCGCAGGTAGAGGGAGAAGAGACGGATGATAGGAGGGAAGAGGAGGAGGAGGAGTCACTCATTTGTCCATTGTGCCTGTCTGTTTGTCTCCCTGTCTGTCTGTCTCGTCTGGGTGAGGTGTCGTGGGAGCCGTGAAATGCTACGTGCTTCCTCTAATGCATAATATATTCCTTTCTTCTTTCCTCTGCTCCTTCTTTTCTTCCTTCTATATTTGCATCCTTATTTATCTTCCTTCTCTTTTTCTCATTCGTTCCTTATCTCCTCCTTCGCTTGGCTCTTTCTTTCCTTCACTCCTAATAATCATCTTTCTTGACCTACTTTCTGCCTTTTCTTCGTTCGCTCCTTTCCTTCTATTCTAGTCTGCATCCTTCTTCACCTGCTCCTGTCTTTTCTTCGCTCCTTCATCCGTTCGTTCCTTCGTTTGCTATTTCTTTCCTTCTATTCTAACTACCACCAACTTTGTCTTTTCTTCGTCACTTATTTTCATTCCCATTTCTTTCCTTCTTCTAATTTCCATTCTTCTTTACCTACACTTTTTGCCTTCTTCGTCCACTCGCAGTTAATTAATTTCCCCTACAACTCCAACACACACTCTAAAGTCACTACGACCCCGGTAACAATCCCAAACAACGATTACCTTAACTACGACCCCAACTTCAGACTAATAACTTCTCCAATACCTTCCCCATAGCAGCCTTAGATCTCCCCAACCCAACACGAAGGTAGGACATTTCAGAGTTTACCAGCAAGATGGATGAAAGAATGAAGATACTGGTTAACTCTTGCATAAGGGATTTGGATAGCATAGGGGTGAGCTAGAGTAGAAAGATGTGTGCAGCAGGCAGTTAGCTCATTTAAGGGCCCTCAACACAGCCCTCCCCTACCCCCCTTTTCCATGCCCAGACCAAGACTTTCCCCTTCCAACAACAGCCTCAGATTTCCCTACCCCTCCCACACCACAGCTCCCCTCTAAGCCAAGAACCACAGCCCTCTCCTAGCACCCCTACACAGCCCCATCCCCCTCACTTCAAGGCCAGAACTAGCATTCCACAGCAACCTTAGACCCCCATATTAGACCCTTACCCCAGACGCCCCCCTCTCTCCCCTCCCCTACCCTTCCAGCAGACCAACCTACCTACCTACCTACCAGCCCCCGGAACACCACCGAGGAGGGTAAATCTTGGGACATCAAATTCCAATCTCCGCGAAAGAGGTGCAGCAGTTCTCCTTTTAGACGGGAAAACCTTGAGTAAACCAAAGTAAGGGGAGGAGGAGGAAGAGGAGGAGGAGGAGGAGGAAGGAGGTGGTGGTGGTTGTGAAGTAGTGGATGGAGGATAAGGAAGAATAGAGGAATAGTGAAGTGCATGGAATAGAGAGAGAAGGGAGAGAGAGGATGGAAGGGCGAGAAAGAAGGAGGATGGAAGAAGGAAAGAGAAGGAGAGGATGCTACAAGGAAGACGGTGCAAGGAGGAGGAGGAAGAGGAGGAGAATATGGAAATGGAAAGTAGATGGGAAGAAGAGGGAGAGAGGAAAAATGTAGAGGGGATGGAGGAAGAAGAGATGGTGGACAGAAAGATTGCAAGAGGATGGAGAAATAAAGGAACGGAGGAGAGAAAAAAGGAAAGAAATAAAGAAGGAGGAGGAGGAGGGAGGAGGATTTAAGGAAGGAAGGAAATGGAGGGGATGGTTCCTTGCATGAGTGGGCCTGAATACCTTAACACACACACACACACACACACATACACACACACTAGACCCCCTCCCTCCCCCCCCTCTACACACACACAACCCCAACTCCTCACCCCAACACACAGGAGTCAACATCGATAGCCCACCTCACTCACGGCTGACTCACATAACCGCAATGTCGTGAGTCTCGCCAGGTTACTGCAAGCATGGCGAGGGTGCGGAGGATACAGTGGAGGGAGAGAGGGGGAGAGGAGGAAAGAGGCAGAGAGGGAAATGGTGCAGAGGAAATAAGAGAGGAAGGGTAGAGAGGGGTAAAGAGGTGGAGAGAGGGAAGAGGGGTAGAGAGGGAAGAGAGGTAGAAATGGAGAGAGGAAGATGGGAAAAGAAGGAAGGGGTAGAGAGGAAGATGGGTAGATATGAATAGGGCGAAGAAGGGGGAGAGGGGATGTAATGGAAACTCAGGGAGGGGAGAGTGAACAAAGGGAGTGTGGAAGAGGCAAGGGAACGTGAGAACAAAGGGAGAGGGAGGGAGAAAGGGAGGGAGAAAGGGGTAGCTGAGGGTAGGACATGAGGGAAAGGGGTGAGAGATGGAGTGAGGGAAGAAGGAAAGGTATAGAAAGGAAAAGGAAGAGAGGAAGGGAGAAAACGTTGATGGGAGAGGAAGGGAGATGTAGAAAGGTACACAGGAGAATGGGATAAAGGGAAGCAAAGAAGAATGAGACGAAGGAAGGGAAAGGAAAAGTAACAAAAAGGAAGAGAATAAAGGAAGAATGAGAAGGAGAAGGAGAGAGGGAAAGCAAGGTAGGGTAAAAAGAAAGAGGGAAGAAGGAAAAGAGGGTAAAGGAGAGAATGGAGAGGAAGAAATTGGCGATAAAAGAAGGGAGAGGAGAGGAAGGGGAAGGAAGTTAGAGTAAAAAGGAAGAAGAGAAAGAGAAGAAAATGAGGGAAAAAAAAAAACACATTTCAAAAATATTTTCCTCTCGTTAGGAAAGTTATATTGAGAGAGAGAGAGAGAGAGAGAGAGAGATAACAGACAGAGAAATTAATACGGGACGAGACTATTAAAGGTGTGTGGATGAGGGAAAAAAAAAAGAGAAAAAAGAGAGAAAAAAAAAGAAAGGAAGAAAAAAAAGTTGAACGTGAGGTCTTGTGATATAATGAAGGTGAACGTGATGTCACCTGCCCTCCAATTAACCTTCCTGCACACCTTTCCTTCACCTCACCCTTCCCTTCAGCCTAAACTCCTTCCTCCCTTTCCTTCACAGCCTCCTCCTTCCTTTCACTTCCTTAACAGTTTCCTTCTTTCTTCCCTTCATTTCACCCTTAACTTTCCCCTTCCTTTCCTTCCTTTAACAGCTTCCTCCTTCCTCCTTTCCTTTCCTTTATTAGCTTCTTCCTCCTTCCTTCCTTCTTTCCTTTACTCTTTCTATTTTCTTCTTTTTATTTTCTCGTTCTGTTCTGTTTCTCCTTAATCTTTTCCCTTCCTTCCTTCCTTTCGTCTTGTCTTCGTTTCCTTTACTCTTTCTATTTTCTTCTTTTTATTTTCTCGTTTTGTTCTGTTTCTCCTTAATCTTTTCCCTTCCTTCCTTCCTTCCGTCTTGTCTTCCTTTCCTTTACTCTTTCTATTTTCTTGTTTCTGTTCTCTCGTTCTGTTCCATTTCTCCTTTATCTTTTTCCTTCCTTCCATCCTTCCGTCTTTTCTTCCTTTTCTTTCTCTTTCATTTTCTCTTGTTTCTGCTCCGTTTCTCCTTTCTCTTATCACTCCTTTCCTTTCACCCTTCCTTTCCTTCACACTTCATCTCCCCTTCTGCCTCACACACTTTTTCTTGGACACTTTTTCAGACTTTTTTTCAGCCTTGCCCTTCACACCTTTCCTCCTCCTCCTCCATCCTTTTTTTTTCCTCCTCCCCCTTTACGTCTTCCATCTCTCTCCTTCTCCCCTTCCGCGTTTTATTCCTTTCCTTTTGCTCTCATTCTAATTCTCTTTATTCCTTCCCTCTTTTCTCTTTCTCCAAGCACCGTTTATCCCTCCTCTTTTATCATCTCCCCTTTCTTTCTCTTTTCATGTTTCCACAGCTAACTTAAACTTCATTCTTGCCTTCCATCCCTTTCCTTCCCTCCCCTTCCTTCTCATTCTCACAGTTTCTTTACATCTGTCATACCGTTTATCCCTCCTCTTTTATCTTCTCCCCTTTCTCTTTCCTTTCATATGTTCCCTTACTATTTACTCAGATAACTTAAACCTCATTCTTGCCTTCTATCCCTTCCCTTCCTTCTCATTCGTACAGTTTCCTTACATCTGTCATTCTTACATTCTATTTATTTCCTTCTATACATTTCCTTTCTCTCACATCTCTCATTTTTACCTTCCCTCTCTGCCTATCTAATTATTCCTATCCCATCCATTTTACCTTCCTCTTACCTGATATTCCTTCTCTTCTTCACATTTCCTTTCCTTCCCCACAATTATCTTACATCTTTCACTTTTTACCTTCCATTTCCACTCCATTTTATTTCCTTTCCCTCCTCATCTATCTTACCTGCGTCATCCTTTCAAATAACCTTGTCACGAAACACCTGTACAT
>NC_066521.1:18994609-19032109 GCF_024679095.1 Eriocheir sinensis | reverse complement strand
GGCTCCAGGGGCCTCCAGGGGCGCCTCAACATCATTACCAACTTGTTCCCCCTGACGAAGACTCCTGCAGGACTCCCCTCCCTACTTTGATTTTTTTTGTAGCTCTTGTCTTCTGGTTATTCAATTTTCCTTCTTTTTCGTTTCTACTTCCTTCTCCTTTCCTCTGCTTTTATTGTTTTATTTTCCCTTCCTTTCCTTTCCTTTCCTTTTCTGTCCCTTTCCTTTCTATCCTTTCCTTTCCTTTCCTGTACTGTACTTTCCCTTCCTTTACTTTCCTTTCCTTCCTTCCATCCTACATTTTTTCTCTCCTCTCCTTCCTTCCTTTAGTTCTTTCTTCTTTTCATCCTTCCTATCCCTCCTTTCTTTCTCTCTTCCTCCCTCTCCTTCTTCTTTTCTTTTTCCCTTTCCTTCATTCTCTCCTTCCTCCTCTCTCTTCAAATTCTTAAAGCTAAAATTAGTCCTCTCCCTTTTTTTATTCAGGAGAGAGAGAGAGAGAGAGAGACATTCTTCTAGCAAAAGAGATGAAGGAAGTGGGAAGGAGAACGACACACACACACACACACACACACACACACACACACACACACACACACACAATCAAAAGAAATCTATTATTCATCTCTCTAGTATACAAGATTCATCCAGTTCGCTATCTTTGAGTGTTTCTATGTATGTATGTATGTATGTATGTATATATATGTATGTGTATGTATGTGCAGAAAAGCTTATATGGTCCTGACGAAATTGATTAAGAATATACACGCACACACACACTCACTCTCACACACACACACACACACACACACACACACACACACACACATGCCGGGAGGGAGTGGATGGTATGTGCGGCATGGCAAACCCTCATGCCTCTCCTCATGCCTCGCTGATGGCCTCATTGCCCCGCGCATTACCTGGCATGCCGCCCTGACACCTGCCCGCCACACCTGCCTCATTAAGATAAACACAATATATCACCTCGCTGCTCTTCTCCTTCTCTTCTCTGACTGTCCTTTTTTCCTCTTTGTCTCTTCTCTTTTTCTTCTTCTTTGTCTGCATATTTATCTATCTACCTGTTTATCCATCTGCCTTTCTGTCAATGTGCCAACAAATCAATCAGTCATTCTATTTATCTATGTTTTGTGTGTCTTTCTTTCTCCATTTCTTTCCTTGTCTTTCTTTCTTCTCTCTTTTTCTCTTTTTTTTTATCTTTCTGTGTATGTGTTTGTCTATTTCCGAGTGTATTAGTCTCTCTCTCTCTCTCTCTCTCTCTCTCTCTCTCTCTCTCTCTCTCTCTCTCTCTCTCTCTCCATACCCCCCATTCACAAGCCACCATCCTTATTCCCGTTTTCTTTCGACAGGCTAATTGGGGGAACTCAACAGGAATAAAAAAAATTAAAAAAAAAAACGCGTACGGTAAAAGTCCCATTTTACTCAAGGTCCAATTTTTTAAACCTATAATTGGTGTTACGTGTTTCAGGTGAACGAACCAGCCGAGGCCACAGGTGAAATGTGCTAATGAGACAGGTGAGAGGGAGACACAGGTGGTGGTGGTGATGGTGATGGTGGTAGTGGTGGTGGTGGTGATGGTGGTGGTAGTGGTGGTGGTGATGGTGGTGGTGGTGATGGTGTGGACAAAATTAGCATGATAATAATAACCTTTCGGAACTCTCTCTCTCTCTCTCTCTCTCTCTCTCTCTCTCTCTCTCTCTCTCTCTCTCTCTCTCTCTCTCACACACACACACACACACACACAGACCCTCCCCCCAACACACAGACTTCCACTCCCTCCCTCCTACACATACAAACACGTACCGTACATGAAACAGGACCAACTAAACTGTACTCCCTCGCTAATAATTATCTACCTGGCGTCTTTACACATCATTAACCTATCTACCTGGGGATCTTGTGTGCCTGAGCGGAAGAGACGAGTGGAGGGCAAACATGAACCTTACTAATTTCAAGACACAAATACACTCTAAAAAAAAAAACTGGATAATGAAGGGTTTAATAGACAAAAAATGCACCTCTCTCTACTTTTCTTTCAGATAATGGTTAAAAATTGTCCCCCTCTTCGCGTTGACAAAAAAAGGTTCTATAGGATGCTATTTAGGACCCTGCCAGTGTATAGGATGCATCAATCAAGTGACAGAGAGATAGAGAGTGGGATATGAAAGGAGGAAGAGGGATGAGGGAGTGAGATGGTAAGGGGAAAAGGAAAGGAGAGAGGGAGGGAGAGGAGAGAAGAATATGAGAGGAGGAATACGGATGAGTGAGGAGATATGGAGGAGAGATAAAGAGAGAGGGAGGGAGAGGGGCAGTGAGTAAGGAAAGAGGGAGGGAGAGAGAGAGCAGGGATGTGGAATGAGAGGAATGGAAGTGGAGAGAGGAGAGAAGAGGAATGGAGAAACGAGAGTGGAGGAAGTGATTGGAGAGAAAAATGAGGTAAAGAGAAAAATTGCGAGAACCGAAATGAAAAGGAAACGGGTAAGGAGAGATGAGGAGGAGGAGGAGGAGGAGGAGGAGGAAAGTTTGAAGGAAATGAATGGAAAGAAATAAAAATAAAAAGAGGAGGAAAGTGAAGAAGAAAAAGGAAGAGACAAACACCCCTCTCCCCCCCCTCCCATTTTTTTTTGGGCCTCAAACACTAAATTGCAACTTCCCAATTCCCGTAAAATATATGTGTTTTAAGACTGCATAGATTCGCAACTTTAATCTCTCTCTCTCTCTCTCTCTCTCTCTCTCTCTCTCTCTCTCTCTCTCTCTCTCTCTCTCTCTCTCTCTCTCTCTCTCTCTCTCTCTCTCTCTCAGAAATAAGGTCAAAGGAAAGATGGGGACGTTGAAGAGTAAGAAGACGAGGAAGAAGAGGAGGAGGAGGAGGAGGAGGAGGAGGAGGAGGAGGAGGAGGAGGAAGACATGAAAAGGAGTATGACATTGATATACTAAGGAGATGAAGGTACGTGTGTGTGTGTGTGTGTGTGTGTGTGTGTGTGTGTGTGTGTGTGTGTGTGTGTGTGTGTGTGTGTGTGTGTGTGTGTCCCTTAACAAAACCTACCTATATTTTCTTGTCCTCTTCAACACCTGACGACAGAGCATCAGCTGTCATATGGTACATTAAACTAATTAATTCTTCACTAATTCTTCCCTTACTGCACTCATATCCACTTAACAAACATCACATCCACCTAAGGAGCAGTAAGTAGCGGGCTTTTATTTTTTCATTATTATTATTATTTTTTTTCCCGCCCTTGAACTGTTCCTTTGCTGTAAAAAAAATCCACACACTAACTATATCCATCTATCGATCTATCAATCTCTATCTATCTATCTATGGACCTATCACTCTATATCTATCTATCTATGTCTTTTCTCTTCACTAACCATTCAAAATCACTGTCATCCACTGTATTCCACACTATCCACAGCATCCACTTTTCTTGTTCTCTGATGTTTCCACTTTCCACCTCTTTTATCACTATTACGTCTAACCTTAATCTTTATCTCCCTCTTCCTCTACCTCTTCTTTGTCTTCATAATATTTATCTTTTGTAGTGATTTTCTGAGCAATCTTGGGAACTTTCTATCATTTTTTCATATGTAGAGAAGTAGTTTTGCGTGTTTTTTTTCCACTCCTCCCGAAATTGACCCCGCTTTCGGCCACCTCTCGGATTCTTTTTAGGAGCAGCAAGTAGCGGGCTTTTTTTTATTATTGTTTCCTTTATTGTGCCCTTGAGCTATCTCCTTTGTTGTAAAAAAAACCCCTCTGATGTAAATAAAAAATAACTTGGGAATTCTGTCTCTCTTAACCTACATCTTAAAGGCGGTGTGTGTATGACCCCAATCGCGCGTGGTCATGGAGAGGTCAATTAGTCATACGGTTAATCAATCAATCATTTTGCTCTCTCACGTACAGCATCTGCCCTCATTAAGTCCACAGCCATCTTCATCATCACCACCGCCATCACCATCTTTATCACCACCTTCATCACCATCTGCATTATCATCTACAATCATTATCATCACCATCTGCACCATCACTACCATCACCAACATCACCATTTTCACCAACACGAACAACCTCCTCACCACTTCCAAAATCTAAATCAACACTCACCACAATCTCCAGCGCTCACCACCACCATCTCCACCACGAGCACCACCAGGACGCATCACCACAACCACCACCACCACTACCACTACTACTACTACCACCACCACTGCCAACGCCCCCGCCGCCACACTCCCAGAGGATACTAATGGACCTTAATCATTGGCATGGCTCCAAGATATCAGGTGTTTCTACTTCTTCTCGCCTGCCCCCTACCTGTCCCCACCCCCTTCATTTCCCCCTCACGAGCCCCTATCCCCAACTAGACATATGCGGCTCCTACTTACTTAAAAATGTCCAAATTATAGTTGGAAAATGAGAGAAAGAAAGGGAGAAGAGAGAGACGGGAGAGACGTGAGGATTACAAGGACAATTCCCGTGCGGTACGTGTCCCCCTGACCGCCCCAGCCCCGCCCTTGGCAGAGCAGGCAGGCGCGACCTCGTCCATCGCTTGGCGGGCTTTTATGTTTTTCTAATTATGCCCTTGAGCTGGGTTTCTTTAAACAAAAACACTAACATAGACGGCCGGTTGTATAAGAATATTATTAACTTGCCGGTATCTCGTTTCCCATTTAATTAACCAACTGCCTTACTGACCAAGTATTCCGACACCAACGCAAACCACGATATGATAAAACGGTTTACTTATACTCCTTGATAATCTGACCCCGCACACACACATAGACCGAAAATAACATAGACAAACAACTTGCCTTACGTGCATATTCACCTGTTATTAGGGAAGAAACCAATAATTACCACTTAACGACCCCCCATCCTCCCCTTCCATTATCTTACCCTGCACAGCTAAGGAGAGGCTTTCTGACATAGATAATCCGGCCCTGTACACACACACATACACACACACACACACACACACACAGACAACGCACAATACATAGGCCCAATTATCCACCTGTTGCTGTTACGAAAAAAATAACATTACCCAACCTCTCTCTCCAGCCTATCTTTTACACACCATCTTCTTCCCCTACCTACTCCCCCACGTGTCGCCCTTCTACCTACTTCCCCACCTACTCCTATCTGCTTCCTCACCCCTGCCCCTCCCTTCCCCCACCACCTGCATCACACCACCTGCTCACACTGCCAAGATGAACCCAATAATCTCCTTCTGGCGTCAATTGCGAGGAATCTGAGGAATGTAACACCTATTTTTTTGCACCGTCTTTTCTTGTTTTTGTTGTTGTTTTGCTGACGACGTGCTATCAAAATGGAAGGGCGGGGAGGGGGGGGGGAGGGGGGGGGATCTTTCTCTTCTACATTAGAGAGAAAAGAGAAAAAAATAATCCATTCTATCTTAATTTTTACTTTTCTTTCGTATAAACTTTTCGCTGCGAGGAAGAAAATAGAAGACCAAAAATAAGCATGCACTGTTTTGTTTTCTATTTGCTTACTCCTCTCGCACAAATAGACGTTACGCAAGGTTCCGTCGTTACTCAGCCTCAGTACTCCCTCTGCCAGCGACCGAGCGGGAGGGAGACGCGGAAAGGGCCGTGAGCTTCTTCCTTGGGCATGCTCGAGGTAGTCTATACAGGGCCGTGAGTAAAACAATAAACAGTGGGACGAAACGCTAAGACAAAGTGGGAGAGAGCATGGTGGGTGTCTCTCTCCCTCTCTCTCTTCTTTTTTCTGGTTTTAGTATTTTGTTTTTTAATTATCTAGTGTATCATCATCACCACCACCTACAATCACCACCACCACCACCATCTTCATCATCACAGGGAGGGCATACTGGGTGATATCTCTCCCCCTCCCTTTTGTTTTTCCTCTCCCTTTAGTATTTTGATTTGGTCTTTTTGATTCTCTAGTGTAATCTGTGTTTGGAAAGAGTTTGTCCATGAGGTGTACTAATAATAATGTTCCTGTATGTGTGTGTGTGTGTGTATGTGTGTGTGTGTGTGTGTGTGTGTGTGTGTGTGTGTGTGTGTGTGTGTGTGTGTGTGTGTGTTTCTCTCTCCCTTCCTCCCTCCTTCTCTCTCTTTTTCTCTCAATCTTCATCCCAATAGTGACTAGGCCTAAGGGTTGAGTTATGAAGCCATTCCCCGCTCCACTGATAATATTGATTCATTGGCGTGAAGCCCACCACCACCACCACCACAACCACCTCCAACACCACCTCCTCCACCACCACCACCACCACCGCCACCACCTGTCCCTACACCTGTGGCTCGGATACCTGGCCCACCTCGCTTAATTGGAGTCCTCTTCGTTCTTGTTCTCGTCTCTGTGGTTATAGTGATTGATATATTCGGAGGTCATACACGTGGGCTTCTGAATATGAGTTTCTTTTTAGGCATCGTACAAAAAAAAGGAGTATAATTGATTGTGATAATGAGTGATAATTAGATAAAGAGGTTAGGTTTGATGTGATTGTTTGGGGTATTGGTTTGATCTTGTCTCTGTTACGCTGAGTAGATTTCTAATGGTTTAACTGTTCCTTTTTTTTTTTTAGCGATTAGTTAGAGGAAGACTATCGAGGGAGAGAAAATATAGGCCCTCCTTTTCTTACGGTTTTTCTTTTTATTTCTTTATTTATTTTCGTGTGTCCTTTGAGCTGTGATCGAAGAGGATAATTAAAAAGGAAAAGAAAATGTAATGGGGTTTTTTTCTGCTTCTTTCACATT
The DNA here is from genome assembly GCF_024679095.1 of Eriocheir sinensis. Lineage (NCBI taxonomy): Eukaryota > Metazoa > Arthropoda > Malacostraca > Decapoda > Varunidae > Eriocheir > Eriocheir sinensis. Next base: position 19,025,353 of record NC_066521.1, on the reverse strand, counting down.
CTAAAAAGTATGAGCTAAGAAGAGGAATTGTGTACCTGTTTCTTTTTTTTACTTTTCCCCTTCTTTAGCTTATTAAGAGTGTAACATTAGCAAAGGAATCAATGGAGAAAAGAAAAAAAGAGAATGTGTATCTTCTTCCTTATAAATTAATTCTTCCACGTTTAGTCTCCTTTCCCTTATTATAAACATCAATGATACTTTGTTTGTGTGGGAAAATTAACACGAGGGGCTTATAATATTATGAGTATCCAATTAAATTCCCCACATAAACAAAGTAGCATCGATGTTCATAATGAGGGAAAGGAGACTAAACGTGTAAGAATTAATTTATAAGAGAGAGGATACACATATTCTTCTTCTTTTCTCCACTGATTCCTTTGCTAATATCACACTCTCTTAATAAGCAAAAGGAAGGGGAAAAGTAATTAAAAGGAACAGGTATACCATTCCTCTTCTTATATCATACTTTTTGGATTGTGAAAGAAGCAGGAAAACAACAACAACAACAACAACAAAAACAATTATATTCTTCTTCTCTTCAATTCTCCTCTTCAATCACAGCTCAAAGGACACACGATAAAATAAAGAAATAAAAAGATAAAAAGTTAAGAAAGGGAGGCCAAATATTTTCTCTCCCTCGATAGTCTTCCTCTAATTAATCACTAAAAAGAACACTAATGAGAGCAAAAAACGCTAATTACACGGCAGTTCAATTAGGCAGAAGATACGGACGTGTGGAAGTCTTCGTCCCTCACTCAGACAGGGTTCCCAAATTCTTGCTGCGATAAGAGTTTCTGATTTCTTTATGTAACTCTAATGAAAAGTGCAGCGGCAGTCTCTCTCTCACACACACACACACACACACACACACACACACACACACACACACACACACACACACACCTCTTCGTTTTTTTTACTACTAATTGCCTGGTTTTGTTTGTCGCTCTTTGCCTTATGTTCTTGACCTTGTGTGTGTGTGTGTGTGTGTGTGTGTGTGTGTGTGTGTGCGCGCGCGCGCACGTAAAGAAAAACACGAAAACACACAAAACACAAAATTAACTTCACATAAAATACACAAAACTTCACATAATTAAACCACAAAAAGAAATAAACATAAAAAACGAACTTATTGGTAAAGGTGTGTGTGTGTGTGTGTGTGTGTGTGTGTGTGTGTGTGTGTGTGTGTGTGTGTGTGTGTAGCTCTTTTAGACCCCTACAGGTGCGTCGAGGCGGCCCATTAGCGCGTGACCCGGCCAGGTAATGGATGTAATCACCTTATAACTAGATCTGACTAATGGAGTCCCCCCTAATTAGCCGATACAGGTGGGAGGAGGCTGTCCTACCTTACCTTGGCCACTCAAGTCACCTCTTCGCTGATTATTATTATTATTATTATTATTATTATTATTATTATTATTATTATTATTATTATTATTATTATTATTATTATTATGTTACTTTTTTCATTTTGCTTCCAACTCTACTACTACTACTACTACGATGCCTGCTTCTTTTCCTTTTTTTCTTTTTTCTTCTTTACTTCTTTTTCTTCTTATTATTGTCCCTCTTATTCTTGTTCTGCTTCTTTATCTTCTACTTTTCTTCTTTTTATTCTTGTTCTTATTCTTGATTTTCTTTTTCTTTCTTCTTTTTCTTTTTCATCTTTTTTTGCTTCTTCCTTCCTTGTTTTCTTCTTCCTTTCCTTCTTTTTCTTCTTCTTCTACCATTACTACTACAACTACTACTACTACTACTACTACTACTACTACTACTACTACTTCTCCTACAGCCACCACTTGTGACATAGGGCCATTAATACTTCTTCTAAATATATATAAACTCAATCAACAACACATTTTCTTCATTTCCTCCATAAAACTTATATTACTTGACGATGCTGAAGAAAGATTTTATAACAACAATGCTGCTAATGATGATGATGACGACGATGATGAGTAAACTGTCACCTTATACACCTCATATTTACCTTTAATCAACACAACAAACAAAGACACAGGTGAGATCAATTCCTTTCTATCCTTAACGTGTACAGACTAGGAAGCGAGAGAGAGAGGAAAGGCAGGTGGGTGGAGAAGTGGATGGGGGATTACCGGGATAGCGGAGGAGACTCGAACCAAGGCCACTATTAAACCAGTAAACCACCGGGACGAGCAGAAGCCTCACTAAAGCCGAAGGGGGTTGGATCCTACTCTTAAGGGATCAGATGCGACGCAGGTTATTGGAGGAGGATTCAAGAGGCTACCGGACGGGATTTCGGTGACGGGCTTCGATATAAATGAGCCAGTAAGCAGGTAAGCAATACAGGTAAGGCAGATGTGTGGGGGACGAGACACGCGGCGGTCACGGAAGAGAGGAGGAGGAAGAGGAGGGGAGGAAAAAGGAGGAGGTGGAGGAGAGGTGAAGAGGAATGAAGAGAAGAGGAAAGAGGAGGGTAGAGTGGGGACGAGGCAAGCGGCGGTCACGGAAGAGAGGAGGAGGAGAAGAAGAGGAAAAAGGAGGAGGAGGTGGAAGGAAGAGGAAGAGAGGAGAGGAGAGATGAGGGTAGAGGAAGAGAGGTAGTATGTGGAGGTCACGAAAGAGGAATGGAGGGAAGGGAAAGGAAGAGGAGAGATGAGGAGAGGAGAAAAGAGATAAAGAGGAGAGGAGAGGAGAAGAGAAAAGACTAAAAGAGTTAAAGGAATATAAAAAAGAGGAAAAGTAGAGAAAAGAGAAAATAATAGACTAAACGAAAGCGTTATTAGTCAAGAAAGAAAAAACAAGAAAATAGAGAGAAAAAAATCAACTCACTAAAAGATTGAGGGAAGAACTAAACAGAGGCAAAGAAAAAAATCCAGAATGAAATAATATGAAAAGGTTAAGGAAAGGAAGGAAGGCAGGAAGGAAAAAGAAAAAGGGTCTCAAGAAGCTCTACTTTCATTTCATGGCCGATGGCTAAATCAATCTAGAGGAGAGATTATAGATAGAAAGAGCTTATTTTTTCTTCCATTTTCTTCCTTCATCTTCAGGGCGGACGAGGAGAACAAAGAGGAGGAGGAGAATAAGGAGGAAGAGGATGACTAGGAGGAGAATGAAGAGGAGGAGGAGGAAGAAAAGGAAGAAAAAGAGGATTAGGCGTAAGAGGAAACATGTAAACATGGAAATACAGGCAACAGGAAGCCTATTGGATCCTTTTTTTTTTTTTTTACATTGCAGCCTATTGCGCCGGTAGGCTTCTTCCCGGTGGATCCTGATGGTCGGTCCAAGGCTTCTTTCCGGTAGGTCCTGATGGTCGGCCCAGCTCGTTCTGGCGCAGGCGAGTGTTTATAGTGGCGCCATCTTACGAGACCGGTGATCTGCCTGACAGTCACTTGATGCCTGAATACGCAGAGTTGATGCTTTCTGCCCTTACTACTACAGCAGCAACCTAACCTAACCTAACAAAACCCCAAACAGTTACTATAGGTCTTGACTCAGAAAATTCATAAATGCGACTTTCTATACAACAAAATGAGGTCATTCTTGATTTATACCATAAGATACTGGCTATCATGTGTTTGAAGATACCCTAAACTTAACTTAATCTTACCTAACAAAACTCCAAACAGTTACTATAGGTCTTGACTCAGAAAATTCATAAATGCTTCCCTACTAATGAGACTTTCTATACAGCAAAGTGAGGTCATTCTTTGTTGATTTATACCATAAGGTGCTGGCTATCATGTGTTTGAAGATACCCTAAACTTAACCTAACCTAACAAAACCCCAAACACACAAGCACCGTTTACCACCACCATCACCAATCTTAACATCCATCATTTAGAACACTCATAAAAACTACCTCAAAAACCTCCTCCTCTTTCTCCTTCCCTTCTCAGTGTGTCCCATGAAGGAGGTGAAACAGGGAGACAAATATAAGAGGAGAAGGATGTTACTTGTCATCCTTAAGCTTATAAACTCCTACACTCCCCCTTCCTAGTTGCTCCCTTAGGACTTGGAGAAGAGCCTAAGGGACGAAAGAGAGGAAGGGAGAGGACGGAAGTTGAGTAAAGTTGTTGCCCTGGGAATGAACGTGGGAGAGGAAGGGAGAGAGTGACAGACAATGAGATGGAAAGGTTATGGAAGGGAGAAAGGGAGAGAAAGGGAGGAGAATGAACGTAGAAGGGAAAGGATGGGAGAGAATGACAGACAGAGATGGAAAGGGTATTGAAGGGAGAAGAAAAGGAGGAGGAAGGGAGAATGAACGTGGAAGGGAGAGTATGGGAAAGATTGACAGAGATTGAGATAGAAACGTTATAAAAGGAAGGGAAAAGGGAGAGGAAAGAAGAGGATAAGGGTGAATAAAAAAGAAGTGGATAGAGATTGAGATGAAAAGGGTTATAGAAGGGAGAAAAAGGGAGAGAAAGGGAGAGGATGATGATGCAAGAGAGATGTTTGAGTATGAACTAGAATGTGAGGGAAGAAAAAGTAGGAGTTATAAAAGGAATATATGAGACGGGGAAGAAAGGAATGGACGGAAGATAATGTGAGGAGAGAGAGAGAGAGAGAGAGAGAGAGAGAGAATGAGATCGAGATTATAATAAAAGAAAACGGAAAAAATAACGCAAAAAATGAGATGTGCAGGGAAAGAAAAAAAAAAAGGGAAGAACTGGAGAAGAAACAGAAAGAGGAAATGCAGAAAAAAGTATAGAAAATGAGAAATAAATAAAAATAAGATAGAGGAGGAATTAGCAGCGAAAAAAGTGAGGAGAAAAATTGAAAGGGAGGAAGGAACGAAGAAGAAAAAAAAGGGAAGGAAGAAAGAAGAAAGGAGAGCTCTGTCCGGGGGGATAGAAGCTCCATTGAGAGATGAAGAAAAAAAAAGAGAAAAAAAAGGGAAAAAGAGGAGGATTCAAGTAAAAAGGAGAGGATTTGAGAAAGTGAAGGAGAGACGAGGGAGAAAAAAGATTGAAGAGGAAGGGGAGAGAAGGAGGGAGGGAGAATAAGGGGAGAGTAATGAGGATAAATAGTCTTTGTTAAGGGAAAGGAAGATGAGGGAGATAAGGGGGAGAGGGGGGAGATGAGGGGAACGATGGAGGCTGTGTTCTAAGGGAGGAAGGGAAGGGAGGTGGATGTGGGGAAGAAGGGGAGGAAGAGGAGGAAGGAAAGAGTGAATAATGGAGAGAAAGATGAAAGGAAGAGATGAAGGTAAGTGTGAGAGAATGAAAGAAGAAGGAAGAGAATGGGAAAGTTTGTGAAAGAAGATGGGAAGATTGAAGAAAGTGGAGCAGATAGTCAAAGAAAATGGGTATATTAAAGAAAATGGAGAAGATAGTCACAGAAGTGAGTAAATAATCAAAATAAGTGAATAATGTGATGATGATGATGATGATGACTAAAAGAATGATAATGAAAACTAATGATAATGATAAAAAAGGATAAAGATGAGAAAGATGACGGTGAAAAAGGATAATGATAAAAAGACCGAAAATGAAAAGAATAATAATGATGGAGATGATGATAAGGATGATGATGAAAAGAAATATGATGAAAAGATTAATGATAAAAAGACCGAAGATGAAAAGAATAATGATGATGAAGATGATGATGATAAGGATGATGATGGAAAGGATAATGATGAAATGGATAATGATAAAAAGACCGAAAATGAAAAGAATAATGATGAAGAAGATGATGATGATAAAGATGATGATGAAAAGGGTATTAATGAAAAGGATGCTAATAAAAAAAGTTGATAATTAAAAAACAACACAGTGAAAAAATAATACTGATAAAAAGGATGAAGATGAAAATGATGCTGGTGAATAAAATGACGAATGAGATGATAACAAGGATGATGATGGGAAGGATGAAGATGGAAAAGATAATGATGAAAAGGATGCTAATTAAAAAAAAGTTGATAATAAAAAAGAAGATAGTGAAAAAAAATAATACTGATAAAAAGGATGAAGATGAAAATGATGCTGGTGAATAAAATGACGAATGAGATGATAACAAGGATGATGATGGGAAGGATACTAATAAAAAAACTTGATAATAAAAAAGAACAGTGAAAAAGAAATAATACTGATAACAAGGATGAAGATGAAAATGATGCCGGTGAGAAAGATGACGAATGAGATGAAAACAAACATGACAATTAAAGGATGCCGGGGATGCTGCCGCTAAACACACACACAACACCTTACATACCATCGCTGCGCCAGGATGTGGATGGGCGCACTCTGGGTCCTGAGGTACGCCAGCTGGGCCCTTCGCTTCGCCACCATCCTCTTCGACATCACAACAACACCAACACGAACACTCACACCGTCACAACAACACACGGACTCTATCGCAGTGTTCTAGCGTCCCACTGTGCTTCGCTATCACTGTTTGTACTATTATCAGTCTGTTTCTTTGGTATTGCCCGGTTTGCACTAAGGGAGAAGATGGTGGATAGTAGTAGACGTAGTAGTAGTAGTGACGGTAGTACGCGTGATAGTAGGGAACCAGCAGGAGTATCGGTCTTTCACTTTTTTTTGTAGTAGTAGTAGAAGTAATAGTAGAAGTAATGGTAGTTGTAGTAGTAGTAGTTGTAGGGGATGAGCAGGAGGATCGGTCTCGCTCCCTTCCCCCTTCCTCAGGCTATTGTGCAACTGACGGCCAAGGGAGAACTGTAGTAATAGCAGATGTAGTAGCAGTAGAAGTAGCAGAAGGGGAATAGGCAGGAGTGACAGACTCTCCCCTTCCCTTTCCTCAGGTTACCGGGCAACTGACAGGCACGAGAGGAAGGCAAGGGCGTCGGGGCAGGTCCTCCTCACCCTCACCGCCCACACCCACGCTGAAGGCGCCTCTCACCGCCCAGGCTAATCACACGCCCACCGCCGCCGCACCGGGACTTGATATTCATTCAGATACAACCCAGGACGGAGGGAGGGAGAGGAGGAGGCTTAGGGGAGGGTGCAAGGCGTCAGGTTGAGGGTCCGGAGAGGGGAGGCGGCGTACAGAAGTGGTCTGGCGCCGGGCTGGTGACTGTGTGTGGCGAGAGAGGGACAGACGGACGTACACGGACACAGACAAGCACAGACGGGCACGGACACAGACGGACTGACGCCAAACCACGCCAGGCCCAGGTAAGAGAAGGACGCTCCTGGAGACAAAGGTGTGATTCAAGGGCACGGGAGGAGGAGAGGAAGAGGAGGAGATGAAGGAGGAGGAGGAGGGGGTTACGAGAAGAGGAAGGGGGCGGGGCAGGCAGTGTTTCGGCAACAAGAACACACAAAGAAAAGGTCAGGGCTCCCAAGGTCATGACAGGGTAGGCCAGAGAGCGACAAGGGTAAGAAGGAAGGGAGGGGAAGGCAGAGGGATGACAAGGGGAAGCAGGGGAAAGGAAGGGAAACGACTGGGGAAGGAATGAGAAGACAGGGAAAGGGTAAGGCAGAGGAACGAGAGGGGAAGGAAGAGGAAGGGAAAGGGACAACAGGGGAAGGAAGGGGAAGTCAGGGGAAGGAAGGGGAAGAAAGGAAAGACAGAAGGAAGAACAGAGGAATGAAGAGGGACGAAAAAGGGAAGACACAAGAACGACAGGGCAAAAAAACAGAGCACATCAAGGTCAGAGAGTAAAAAAAAAAAAGGTCGATAAAACAATAGTTAAAGGAGAGATAAAGAACAGCAGAGCACACCAGGGTACGGGATCTCAAGGCAGGGGCGCGGCAGGAGCTCAGCGCGGCGCGGCAGGGGCTTACTACGGCCCGGCAGGGGTACACAAGGGCGGGTGTTGAGTCTCTTGCCGGGATGCCGAGAGGGTGACGTCAGGCGAGGTTAAAAGGCGACGGTGTGACGTAAGGGCAAGGTGCGGTGGATGAGGTGAATCGAGAGGAGGAGGAGGAGAAGGAGGAGGAGGAGGAGGAGGAGAAAGAAGGGGTAAGGAGGAACGGGAGGTAAGGAGGAGGAGAATTAAAAGAAGGAGGAAGGGTAAGGAGGAGAAGGTAAGAAGGAGGAGGAGCATGAGGCAAGGAGGAGGGGAAAAGAGGAAGAAAGTGGAAGGAGGAGGAGGAGGTAAGGAGGAGGAGATAAGGATGAGGAGGATCTGGAGGTAAGGAGTAGGGAGGGTGGAGGGAAACTGGGGGAGGTAGGAGAGAGAGGAGAAGGAGGAGGGGAGAGGCTGGAGGTAAGGAAGAAGGAGGAGACAAGGGAAGGAGGGAGGATAAGAAGGAGAACCCAGAGTAGGAGGAGAAGGAGGAGGAGCAAGAAGGATGCGTTGTGTGTATATGCAGGCAAATGGTATCCTTCACTGGTATCCTTCACTCGCATCCTTCAATCTCCTTCTGTTTATCATATCCTCGCAGCGCCTAGCGGCCCCACAAACAACACACTCACGCCCGAGGGAAAGAAGTATTACGCAAACAAACACGTGGGTCGTAAATTACGTAGAATAACCTTACTTTTACGTCTTCCCTGTTGAACGAAGGAATTTGATGAGGTTAAGATTCATGTGTGTGTGTGTGTGTGTGTGTGTGTTTGGACCCTCCCCCACTCCCACTCCCTCTCCCTCTCTCTCTCTCTCTCTCTCTCTCTCTCTCTCTCGCAACGTGTTTACAAAAGTTGAGAAAGAGAAGCCGTTGGGAAAGAAAGTGCGAAACCTCTTTTTTTTTATTTCGAAGTGAAGACGGAGGTAATTTAGATAATGTAACCAACCTGCCCTCCCTACATACCTACCTTACCTGTCTGCTACCTAACCTAATCACCTTTCCTCCTACCTACCTGTCTGCTTACCTGTACCTACCTGTCCTTTCTGAAAATTGCACAGGTAAGTTAAGGTAATGCGAATAAGTAAAAATATATATCGTCAACTTACATGTCTTTGTATGTATGTGTGTGTATGTATGAATGTATGTATATATGTATGTGTGAGTGTATATCTTACTTCCTATTGCATGAACTCTTTCAACAGGATCAAACTACCTAAGAAAACACTATTGAATACTAATTTCGTATCCCCCACTTTCTATATTCCTTTTTTTAATTATCTTTTTTTTTTTTTACTTTATATTGTTTTATGCTCTTTCGTCCTTGGTCTAAAAAATTCTCCACCACAAAAAAAAATCGTAATCAAAGACAAACAAATACAACCACAAAGAAGATAAACAAAACAAAACAAAACAAACAAATGAAACAAACAAAAACAGCACATCAGCCTAAGCCCACAAACACTACTTAAGACCTCACGCAGTAAATCACTTTCTGTAATGAGTGAACAAGATTTATTTTCTCGCGAGTAATCCCAGAACGCCCTTCCGCCCACTCGTCCTCCTCTTCTTCCTCCTCCTCCTTCTCCTCTACCGTCTTTAGCTAGCTCCTCCTCCTTCTCCTCTTGCTTGCTCTGTTCCTCCTCCTCCTCCTCCTCCTCCTCCTCCTCCTCCTCCTCCTCCTTCTCCTTCTCCTCTTGTTGTTAGCTCTTTTCCTCCTCCTCCTCCTTCTCCTCCTGTTTCTAGCTATGTTCCACCCATCCTCTTCTTTTTTTTCTTCTTCTTCTGTTTCTTCTTCTTCTTTTACTTCTTTTTTTCTTTTTCTTTTCCTTCTTTAGCTTCTTTTTTCTTTTATAATTTCTTAATCTTTTTTTCTTCTTTTTCTTCCTCCTTCTGTTGCTAGCTCTTCTTCTTCTCCTCCTCCTCCTCCTCCTCCTCCTCCTCCATAACAACACACAGGCGCCGCTCGTCTCCAAACACCCATAACTTTAAATTTACAACCCCCTCCTCCCCCTCCTCCTCCTCTTCTTCCTCTTCCTTCTCCTCTCTTACTTCCGGGTTGTCTGTATTTTTCCTCCTCCATTTCCAGTTATTCGTCTTTTTCCTCTCCATATCATTCCAGTTCGATTTATTTCTATACTCTTCCTTCTCCTCCTACTCTTTCTTTCAATTCCTCTTCCTTTTCCTTTTCCTATTCCTTTGATGTCTGTTCCTCCTCCTCCTTCTCCTCCTCTTCCTACTCTTGCTGTGATTTTTCTTCCTTTCACTTCTTCCTACGTTTCTTCCCCCTCTCGTCTGTCTCCTCATTTGTCTCCTTTTCTTGTATTCGAGTGATGCATTAGGAAGGAAGGAAGGAAGGAAGGAAGGAAGGAAGGAAGGAAGGAGTGTGTGTTTGTGTTTGTGTTTGTGTGTGTGTGTGTGTGTGTGTGTGTGTGTGTGTGTGTGTGTGTGTGTGTGTGTGTGTGTGTGTGTGTGTAAAGAAGGATTTATGGGATGAAATATTTTAAAAGAACTCGAGAAAGGAGTGGAAAGGTGTGATAGAGAATAATGAAGTCAGTCTCTCTCTCTCTCTCTCTCTCTCTCTCTCTCTCTCTCTCTCTCTCTCTCTCTCTCTCAAACTCAGGAACAAAGTCAATGAGATTCGCTCCACCGCGGACGACTTTTACAATTAACTTCAACTTCCCTCCCAAAAAAGTTTCTTCCTTTAATTAAAACACTAAAGAAAAAATACTTAAGAAAAACAGAAAAAAAAAACACACACTCGAAACTATGTCTAGAAACCCGTTCATCATTCACTTCCTGCACACACACACACACACACACACACTTGCTAAACACTCATGAAAGGAAATGTGATAGGTGTGAGAGAGCCAAAGATAGAGATTGATAGATTGATAGAGAGAATGAGATTGAGTATGTGTGTGTGTGTGTGTGTGTGTGTGTGTGTGTGTGTGTGTGTGTGTGTGTGTGTGTGTGTGTGTGCGTGTTCGTGCGTGCAGTCATCACTCATCCTTCTTGTCTTGGGCGGTGTGCTGGAGGGCGCCCAAGACTCATAAGAATGGCTGACTCACCTTGAGGAGTCACCTGCCGCTAATTAGCAAGCAAAAATAAATAAAGGAGAACAATAAACACGTGGCTATTTAAGTAACCATCAACAACCTAATTATCCGGTATCAGTTAATTATCTTGCTCCTTAATTAACTGGCAAACTAAACTAATTGATCTTTCCGCCGTGAAATCTTGCTAATTGTGTGTGTGGGAGTTGTTTGTAATCTTAGGAAATGATTATAATGCCTCTTTTTATTACCTGTTATTCTCTCTCTCTCTCTCTCTCTCTCTCTCTCTATTTATGTATCCATCGTTCTGAATGTTTATAATAGAACTATCAGTCACCTCTTAAGCACCTCTTTCATCCTTTTTTCTTTTTTCTCTTTTCCTTTCTTTCATTCTTTCTCTATTGCTCTACCTATCAATCTAGTTATCTCATTTTCTATCTCAAACACACAAATATATACGCACCTAAACAAAAAAAATATTGTTACCCTTGAAAATACCAGCAAATAAAGTGATAAAAGGAAACTAGCGCAAAAAAAATAGAGAGAAGGAAAGAAGAAATGGGATGGAAAGCCGAAAAAAAAATAAAGAAGGAAAAAATAAAAGGATGGAAAACCGGAAAATGAAAAATAGAGAAGGAAAAAAAGGAAACGGATGGAAAATGCCGTAAAAAGTAGATAGAATGAAAACAAAGTAAAGGGATGGAAAACCGAAGAGAATGAAAAGAAAGGAAAAAAAGAGATGGAAAACCGAGAAAACAAAAAAAAAGGAGGGAAAAGAGAAAGGGCTGAAAAACAAAACAAAAATACAAATAAAAAAGAAGGAAAAAATGGAGAATTATAGAAAACCAAAAAATGAAAAGAAGGAAAAAAAAATGGAAAACTGAGAAAACAAGAACAAAAAAGGAGGAAAAAAGCGAAAGGGCTGAAAAACACACACAAAAAAACAACAACAACAAAAAAAGAAGGAAAAATGGAAAATTATAGAAAAAAAAAAAAAAAATGAAAAGAAAGGAAAGAAGGAAAGGGATCTGAAACCTTCCGCGGTAGGATCGGAGCACGTTTCAGGAGATCCTCTTAAAATTCACGCACTTGACTGACGGCTCTTGTTAGCATGCAAAGCGTATTAGATTCTCCATATCCAGCCCCCAAATTCCCTTCATTTGTCCCTATTGTCTTGTTCTCCTCCCTCCTCCTCCTGCTCCTCCTCCTCTTCCTACTCTTCCTCCTCCTTCTCTTTTCCTTCCTCCTCTTTCTCTGTATCCTGCTCCTCCTTGTTCAATTTTCCTTCCTCCTCTTTCTCCTCGTCCTCCTCCTTATTCTCTTTCTCTTCCTCCTCTTTCTCTGTATCCTCCTCTTCCCCAGTATCCTCCTCTTCCTCTTTCTCCTCATTCTGTAACATCAAATTCTTCTCTTTTTATCTCTCTTTCTCTCTCTCCCAGCCCTCTTTCTTCCTCCTTCCTCTTATGGGTTCTTTTATCTTTTGTTTTCTCTCCCCGTTCAAATAAAAGAAGGAGTTTGTGAATGGAAGATCTTTGTTTTGGTAAGGAAGTTGCTTTGATTATTATTATTATTATTATTATTATTATTATTATTATTACTATTTTCTCCTTTTTCTTATTCTCCTATTTCTGTATTTTCTTCGTATTATCATTATTATTGCTATTATGATCATTTACAATTTTTATGAGAGAGAGAGAGAGAGAGAGAGAGAGAGAGAGAGAGAGAGAGAGAGAGAGAGAGAGAGAGAAAAGAGAAAGAAAGAAAATCACCTTGGATACTACGACATTCCCTACTCCATTTATTTACTCTCTCTCTCTCTCTCTCTCTCTCTCTCTCTCTCTCTCTCTCTCTCTCTCTCTCTCTCTCCCACAATGATCTGCTTCAGGGTAAACAAATGAGCAGCGATCGGCGCGTCTAAAGCAACAATCAAGGAGCAAGATTCAGAGCAAGCTTGTTTTCGTTGCGACAGTTTGAGCAAGATTGTATGTGTGCAGGGAATAATATTTAGGGCGGCATAAAGAAGAGGAAGAAGGAGAGGAGGAGGAAGAGAAAGAAGAAGAGGAAGAGGAGGAGGTACAGATGAGGAAGAGTGAAAAATGATGTGGAAAATGAGGGCGATGATATAATAAAGAGGAAAATAATGGTTATATATAGAAAAAATGAAGGTGGAAGAAGAAGAAGAAGAAGAAAAAGAAGAAGAAGAGGAGTAAGAAAAAAAGGAAGAAGACGAAATAGAAGAAGAAGAAAAAAAAGAAGAAGAGTAAGAAGAAAAGGAAGCTGATAAAATAGGAGAAGAAGAAAAAAGAAGAAAAAAAAGAAGAAGAGTAAGAAGAAAAGGAAGCTGATAAAATAGAAGGAGAAGAAGAAAAAAGAAGAAAAAAAAGAAGAAGAAGAAGAAGAGAGGCTGTATGAAAATAGATATGAACAAAGACCGAAAAAAGTTATACGTAAAAAAAAGGAATAAAAAAAACACAAAGAAAAATTAAGACAAAAACAAAACAAAATAAAAGAAGACAATAAAAATAAGAATAAAAATAAACAGACAAATACTGCGCCAATGTGAGACCGAGACCGAGACTAAGAGCGAGAGAGAGAGAAAGAGAGAGGACTTGCTCACACCCTCGCTCGCTCACATTCCACCTTATCTTTTGTTTAAGTTCCCAGCACCTCATTCCACCCCATAAAGAGACTGTGGAGAGCTTTGGGCCTTCCATACGAGCAGGCCACTCACCCCATGATGGACGAGGAGGAGGAGGAGGAGGAGGAGGATGAAGAAGAGGAAGAGGAGGAGGAGGAGGAGAGGAAATGTCTAGCAAATTCAACCATAGAGGAAAAGGAAACAAACACTAGCAATGATAATGATGAGGAAAAGGAAGAAAAATGAAGGAAAAAGAAAGAGGAGAGGTAATGTAGAACGAATGAAATAAAGAAGAAAAAAAAAAGCAACACTACCAAAGAGAAGAGAAGAAGGAAGAGAGAGGAAGGAAAGAAAAGAGGAGGAGAAGGAGAAGTAGGACAAATGCAACTAAAATGAGAGAAAAATAAACATAGTAATAAAGGAAAAAGAGGAAGAGGAAGTGGAAGAGGAGGAGAAGACAAGGAAGTGGAAGGAAGTGAAGAAGTAATATAGGACGAAGACAATTAAAATGAGAGAAAAATAAACAAACTCGCACTAAGAAGGAGGAAGAGGAAGAGAAGGAGGAGAAGGAAAACGAAGAATGGAAAGAGGAGGAGTAAGAGAAGAAGAAAAAAGGAAGGAGTGGAAAAAACGATGATGACAACGAACAGAAACGAAAGAAGAAAATCACCAAATATTAAAAATGAGTCGGAACAGAAGGAGAAAGAGAAGAAAGAGGAAGAGGAAAAAGAAGAGGAGGAGGAAGAGGAGTTCGTGAAAGTGCCGTTATCTCTCTTCCTCTTGCCTACGCTTTCTTTTTTTTTCTCTTTATCTCCCGAGGGACGCTTTGCAACTTCCAACCCGATACTGAAGTTATGAAGTTAGGATGTAAAAGTGTGTCCATTGGGAGGAGGAGGAGGAGGAGGAGGAGGAGGAGGAGGAGGAGGAAGGATGAAAAATTACGTGGAGAATGAGGACGGTGATAATAAAGAAAAAAATGACAATATATAGATGAAGAAATGAAGGAGAAGGAGAAAGAAGAAGAAGGAGGAGGAGGAGGAGGAGGAGGAAGGGTGAAAAATTATGTGGAAAATGAGGACGGTGTTAATAGAGAGAAAAATGACACTATATAAGAGAAGAAATGTGGGAGAAAGAGAAAGAAGTAGAAGAAGAAGAAGAAGAAGAAGAAGAGGAAGAGAAAGAAGAAGTATTGGAAAAGAAAGGGAGGAAGAAGACAATGATGATGATGATGATGAGGAGGAGGAGGAAGAGGAATGAAAAAAAGAGATACCTAATTTAAGAAAAGCAAACTAAAACACACACACACACACACACACACACACACACACACACACACACACACACACACACACACACACACACACACACACACACACACACTTCTTCTTAAGTAACGAAAACACGCAAATAAATTCCTTCGTTGCCAAAGATTTTAAAAAGAGAGAGAGAGAGAGAGAGAGAGAGAGAGAGAGAGAGAGCATATAAAAGAGTAAAAAACAAAAAAAAACAATAATGCAATGAATGAATAAAGAGAATAAATAAAAAAAGAAATAAAAGAGAAAAGAGAAAAAAATAAAATTGAAAGGGAGAGAATAAAGAAAATATAATAAAACAAACAAACAAACAAACAACAACAAAAAAAAAAAACGAAAACAAAAGAAAGGGAAAAGGGCGGCGCGGGCTCAGGCGTGTGGCTGGGGGGTCTGTTTACCTGTCTGTCTTCCCGTCTCTATTTCGGGCGAGGCCTCTCACCTGTCCCTATCTACCTGTGGCGTGTGGCTGGCTCTCACCTGGCCGCCTACCTCTTAATAGCACGAGATACACACCGCCAGAAATGCATATCCTTGCCCTCTTCTCTTTATTCACCTATTACTCTCTTTTTAATCTAGTACAATTATGCTACTTTGTCTTTTTTTTATAAGATACAAAATTATCTCCCCAAATGTAAGTTCTTTTCTTTTCTCCTAAATTACAGACAGACTCCCAAAATGTATGTTCCTGTTCTCTTCTCGCTTTTCCTCTCCTAAACCTCAGAAAGCCTCCTAAGATGCCTAGCCCAGCTCTCTTCTCTCCTCTTTTTTCCTCTATTAAACTTCAGAAAGCTTCCCAGAAATGCCTGTCCCTGCTCTCTTATTTTCTAATCTCTTTTTTTTCTCTTCTCTCCTGAACCTGAGAAAGCCTCCCAGAATGAATGTTCCCTCCCTCTTCTCTTCTCTTTTCTTCTCTCCTAAACCTCAGAAAGCCTTCCAAATTGCAAGTCCTCACCCTTTTCTCTTCTTTCCTCTCCTCTCCTAAACCTCTTCTGACTTACTACAATGATGCTATTTTGTTTTACTCTAAGATGTTGGTGATTATTAACGACCACTATCTCCTTTCTCCTTTCTTCGCTTCTTTGTTCTTCCTTACTTCGTTTTACTATTAAGATTCTAGAGATTCTCAACGGCCTTCCTCTTATTGCTATTCTTCCACTCTTTCCTAAATCTCTTCCGTTCTTGTTCCTCTCCTAAACCTCTCCTCATCGCATGTCATAGTGAAGTGTTACATGTTTGGCGCAGAGGTATTGTGTGGGTTGCTTATTTTTATCGTTCTTGCTCGTATCTTTTGTCTCCTACACCGCTCTTGTCCTCACTCCTCGCCCGAGCCTCTTCGCCTGACATACTGCACTGAAATGTGTCTTGAGTGTGGGAGTCAGTAGTCAGTAATTATTTTAGGTGTTTTACTGAAGGATGACACGTGTTTTGAGTGTGTTTTCTTTACTCTTTTATTATTAGGTTTAGGAAGAGAAAACATTGTCACCCACGCTTTGATATATTTTCGTTTCCTCGCTTTGCATTGGTTTTTGTGTATGTTTCTTTTTTGGTGTGCTTTTAAAATACGCATTTTTTTTATCCTTTTTTTTAACCCATTAGCAGCGACGGGCCAAATTTGTGGCTTTACCGTGTAGCAGCGACGGGCCAAATTTGTGGCTTTACCGTGTAGCAGCGACGGGCCAAATTTGTGCCATTATATAAACCCCCCAAAAATAGATGATACGTACGAGTAAACTGATCACAAATGCATTGATATATATTATGAAATGGTTTGTGTGAGTGATGCTTTTTTTCTCATTTTTCTCGCTTCGAGGGAATATTAAGAAGCTACCGGGTTAACACTTGAAATATAAGAGAAAAGCGAGTATTTGTTCTCCATAAACACCCACTCTCCCACAAGTCACTTATCAGTTTTCGTTTCCGTAAAGAAGTATATTTAGCAACACTTTTATATTAGGAGCAGCGAGCAGCGGGCTTTTTTTTATTATTGTTTCCTTTTTTGTGCCCTTGAGCTGTCTCCTTTGTAGTAAAAAAAGAAAAAAAATATGAATGCGATACTTTTTCACCTTTTAGAATGCGGCAAAAGAACATTCATCACTATTTTTTTCACGATTATCACGTATATTTTTTCCAGAGCAAAACACAACAAATAAAAGAGTGATCCATTGTTTCAGAAATCCATCTATACAAAAATAAATAAATAAATAAATAAAGTCATCACCAACACGAGAAGTCATCATTAATCAAGCTATACTTTACACCACTTCACTTTACACTTTACGTCACGCAACACACGCACGCTTCGCAACACTTCAACACCAATGAGTCACAGTGACGTCAGCGGCTCGTTAAGTGACGTCACGCGGCGCCCTAGACATCCGCGTATTGTCTTCAGCGTCGACTCTTTACCTCCATCAGACATCGCACGCCCCTTCTCTCTCGGGCACGTCTGCGAGCTGGCACTGTGAGAAGGGCACTGAGAACCCATGCCCAGCCTCTCCCTCCCTAACCCTTTCTCCAGCCTCCCTCTCCCCACTTTCCTCCTCCCGTTCGTTCACACCTGCCTCCTCCTCCTCCGTGTCCCCGTATCCTCTCCTCTCCGCTCCCCATTTATCGTTTTACTTAAGTACCCCCTTCCCTCTCCTTCTCTTTATGTGATATACTCGACCCCCATGACCCCGTCCCTCATGCCTATCGCTGTCTGTCTGTCTGTCTGTCTCTCTTTCTTTATTTCTCTCTCTCTCTCTCTCTCTCTCTCTCTCTCTCTCTCTCTCTCTCTCTCTCTCTCTCTCTCTCTCTCTCTCTCTCGCACGAATGAAGAGGAAGAGAACAAATCACTCCCACTACTTCTGGTCTCTCGGAGGGGCGAAGAGACCAACACTTTCCTCCTCCTCCTCCTCCTCCTTCTTCTTCCCCTCTTCCCCTCCTCGTGACGTCAGGGCGTGGAGAGGGTGACGCGGCCTTCCACTTTCCTCCACTCGCCACCGTCTGCCAGCCGCGCCTCGGAGCTAATGTTTCACCAGGATTAAGTGATGCATCTCTCTCTCTCTCTCTCTCTCTCTCTCTCTCTCTCTCTCTCTCTCTCTTCCGATCACGTTTTTCCGTATTTTCGCTATTCTTCATTTTGTAACTCATTTATTTCTTGAGTTAATCCTAAATAATATTACCAAAGATGATAAGAAGAAATTGCCAAGTACAAGGTAACAGAAAAAATAAGAAACAGACGAGAGAGGAAAATAAAATAAATACACTACTTAACTTTAATGATCCTCTAATAAAGCAGTAAAAAACAAACAAAAACAAAAACAAAAACAGCATACATAAGAACAATACAAATGAAGCAACCAAAACCACAAAAAAAGAAGAAAACAACAACTAAAACAAAGAGTTCAAACACATAAAACTGACCCATAAACCACCAAGAGAAGAAAATAAAAGACAAAACAGGTTAATAAAAAAAAGGTCCCTCTTCCGTACCCCCGCGCGAGGCCTCTCTTTACCGTCACGCCATAGGAGAGTCAACGCGGCCGGTCGTGACGTCACCTGCCTGCCGCAATGTAAACAACGGGAGCACGTGACCTGGGAACACGAGTGAGGGGCTGACGCAATGAGGTGCATGCACGTCTCTCTCTCTCTCTCTCTCTCTCTCTCTCTCTCTCTCTCTCTGACTATACATTCGTTTTTTTGATAACTGTAAGAAGTGTAACGAGCCTATAAATTTAGAACTGTTACCCCTGAATCTCTCTCTCTCTCTCTCTCTCTCTCTCTCTCTCTCTCTCTCTCTCCTCATACTTATTCAAAAGACACATCGCCATAACCTTTTAAACATCGATCCTTCATTCTGCGCAGTCACACATCTGTCCTCCTTTTCCTTTATTAAACGTTCTTGCTCTGTGTCAAGCTCTAAACTTCAGCAGAAAACTTTATCTCTAGTCTTCCGGTGAATCATATCAGAGGCTATTTTTAGACGCTTCCGACTCTCACATCAACAATTTTCAAAGGCCAGAAAGAGGATCAGTCGAGGTCTAAGGAGTCTTTTTAGGTTCATGGTACAAGGGAAAGGTCACACGTCTAATACCAGGGCCATAAAGCGACCCCTGGAAACGCTTTAAACTCCCACGAAAGCCTTGTTAAATACGTGTAGTCTACTTGAGCGTCGAGATGGTTAAGAATACGACTCTAAGTATATATCGTACCCACCAATTGTTTATTTTTTTACTGCTTAAAGCTATCTATGTGCAGTCACTGTCCGCAACTGCATATAAGGTTACGTCAATGGTCTGTGGCCTCACCAAGTGTCAACCTCTTAAAGTCAGGCGGGATGTGACTTCTCTCTCTCTCTCTCTCTCTCTCTCTCTCTCTCTCTCTCTCTCTCTCTCGGTGACCTTGTTTGTTGGTGCTTGCTTACTGCGCGCTTGCATGCTTCATTGATTGCTTTAACTGTTGCTTCTTATGGTTGCGAAGTTTTTTCTTTTTCTAATATTTTGTTCTTGTTCTACTTTGTCTTCTTGTTTTTGTTCTTATTATTATTGATCTTGTTCTTATTATTTTGTTTTTCTCCCTCTTGTTCTTGTTCTTATTCTTGTCCTTGTTCTTCTTGTTCTTCGTCTTTAGATGCTGATGTTTTTAATGTCTTCCAGTTTTCTCTCGCAAATATTTTTTTATTGTCTTTCTTTACTGGTAGCACGAAGCTGATTCTTCATCTCAAGCTGTAATTCACATGTCAGTCATACAATTAAATACTCGACAAAACATAAAAAAATCCTCACAACAAAATATCATAAGTTAATAAAACCATTGGAACGAAAAATACGATTAAACAAGACCAAAAAGATTAAAGAAAAAAAAAAAAAACAGCTACTTGCGACAATTATGAGGGATTAGACAAGTGATGTAAGAACGATATTGGAATTAGACGAGAATTATAGATGAATTAAATAAACCTAAATGACTGACATGAATTAAAATTACACAGGTGACCTTTCAACGGAGGAACTTTGATGACTTAAGAGATGACCTTCAAGGAGATGCAAGTCACGTCCTTGGTCTAGGTAATCCAGGTGTAACGCGGGCCGCCAGGTAAGTCCAGGTAAGGTCAAGGTGAGGCAAATGTGGGTGCTCATAAAGTATTTCTTGAAGTCTAGTCGATTGGGAAGGCCGGCGGTGTGTGTGTGTGTGTGTGTGTGTGTGTGTGTGTGTGTGTGTGTGTGTGTGTGTGTGTGTGTGTGTGTGTGTGTGTGTGTGTGTGTGTGTGTGTGTGTGTGTGTGTGTGTGTGTGTGTGTGTTCGTTCGTCTTGATTTTTGAGTGATAGAGAAAAAAAAAAGAGAAAATTGTAAATGTTGTGTAAATTTTAAGCTGGTTTGAAATTGGGGTAAGGTGTTTTTTGTGTTTTTGTCCTCGATTGTGTTTGTTATTTGTGTGTGTGTGTGTGTGTGTGTGTGTGTGTGTGTGTGTGTGTGTGTGTGTGTGCAACTATTGCCTCTCTCTCTTGTATTATACCCTAGATCGCTCTCATTCCTTTCCTCCTCCTTCTTCCACCTCCTCCTCTTCCTCCTCTTTCTTCCACCTACTCCTCTTCCTCCTTCTTCCCCCCCCTCCCTCCATTCCCACTCTAACGTCCTCAATATAGCAAAAGAGAATCGATGTTTCATATGTGAACTCTCCTGACCTCTCTCTCTCTCTCTTTTTTTTGGGGGGTCTATGTATCTCATTTATTTTGCATCCTCCATCTTGTCCAGACTTCCATGAATAATATAAATGCAGCTTTTTCAGTCTTTTCCTTTCTGTGTCTTTTAAATTCTCTTCTCTTCCTTTCCTTCTTTTCATTTCGCTGTCTTTTAAATCCTCTCCCTTCCTATTCTTTCTTCCCTTCCTGGTCTTTGTTTTATTTCTCCTCTACTTCTTCTTCCTACTTCCCTCTTCTTCTTTTCGTTTGTGTCTTTTAAATTCTCTCCTTCCTTGGTTTTATTTTTTTATTTCTTCTACTCCTCTTCTTCCTATTTCTCTTTCCTCCTTTACGTTTCTGTGTCTTTTAAATTCTCGCCTTCCTTGGTCTTTCTTTTATTTCTCCTCTTTTTTTTCTATTTCCTTTCCTTCTTCTCCTTTGTGACTTAAGTTCTCTCCCTTCCTGCCCTCTCTTGTATTTCTTCTCTTCTTCTTCCTAATTCCCTTTCCTTCTATTTCTTTGTGTCTTTTAAATTCTCTCCCTTTCTGTTCTTTCTAGTTTTCTCCTCATTCCTTTTTTACTTCCCTTTCCTTCTTTTCCTTTCTGTGTTTTAACCCGTCCACTGCGATTGGTACGGATTCGGCTTTCACTGGTAGCCTGGTAACGTATAGTCCCAGGTTTTGCTCTGCCTCTGTGGTGGATAGTGGAGTGTTTTCCATGTGGTATTGGTACGCTGGATATCCTCTCCCAAAGTGTAGGACTTTACATTTTTCCTCAGTGAATTGTAGCAGCCACTTTTTGTTCCGTTCCTGTAACTTACTGATGTCTTCTTGTGGGAAATCCGCGGTCAAAGGTTTAAATTCTCTCCCTTCCTATTCTTTCTTTTATTTCTCCTCTACTTCTCCCTACTTCCCTTTCCTTCTTTTCCTTTCTGTGTCTAGTAATTCCTCTCCCTTCCTGGTCTTTCTTGTATTTCTCCCCTTTCCTTCGTTTCCTTTTTGTGTCTTAAATTCTCTCCCTCTCTGGTCTTTATTATATTCCTCCTTCTCTTCTTCATATTTCCCTTTCCTTCTTTACGTTTCTATGTCTTAAATTCTCTCCCTTCCTGGTCTTTATTTTATTTCTCTTCTTCTTCTTTCCACTTTCTCCTTCTATTTTTTTGTCTTTTAAATTCTTTCCCTTACCGGTCTTTCTTGTATTTCTCCTTTTCTTCCTTTTCCACTTAAGAGACTAAGAAATTAATATGATTTTTCTGATCAGCAATAACCTTGGCAGACATCGGCGTTGTTGGGTGGGCGAGGCGACGCAACCCCCAGCGTATGCCCATATTGACTGATTGAATAGCCTTGTATAATAAAAGAAATCAGAGAAAATAGCAATAACCTAGTGTCCCGGGGTAGGAGATGAGCACCGAGGCCACGCGTAGCTATGGCATTATATCCCAAAGCTTCACGTATAATACACAGAACAGATAGCTAAGCTTCCCTTGCAATCCTTCCAACCCAAACGTTTTCTTCAGTCACACGAGATTTGAAGGGAGACTCAGGCAGACCGAGCCTTGAACCTGTCTCATGGCGTTAAGTAAAATTTGATCCCAGCGCAAATCCCTTCCCAGCGTTACGTCAGGCAAGATAAGTGAACAGCAAACGCTCTCTCGCCCCCTCTGGCTGTCAATGAAGGTGTCTGTCAAGGCCCTTATCATCGAAGCGAGATATTAATTTTAGATGCATTACACGGCAGGGAGAGATAAGATTGTAAGGTAACAGAGGGCGGGCGGCCATCGTCAAACACACACACACACACACACACACACACACACACACACACACACACACACACACACGATGATGATGAAAGGCGCTGGAAATGAAGAGGAAGAGGGGCAGCAAATCCGGTTATGAAAGAGGACGAAGATGATGAAGAGGAAGAGATAATATTGGTGTGGAAATGAAGAGGAGGGATGAAAAATAAGAGGATATCAGAAAGAGGAAGAGGGATGAAATATATTATAAGAAAGGAGGAGAAGGAGGAGGAGAAAAATAAATTAAGAGATGGAAATGAAGAGGAGGAAGATAATCAGTAGTGGAAATTAAGAGGGAGAAGAGAAAAAAATATAAATTCAATGGAAGGAAGAGAGAAAAAAAAGTGGAATAGGAAAACAAAACCAAAAATAAAATGTGAATGTAGAATAAAGAGAAAGACGAGAAAGAAAGAAAGAAAAACAAGCGTGATAATTAAGATGAATATGACATGTGAAAAAAAAAGAGAGATGAAGAGAGTAGAGAGGAGAATGATACGACAAAATCACTAACCCTATACAAGTCATTCTCAACTCCAACACATTAACACTCATCACCTCATCCCTTCCCTTCCCTACCAGCGCCGACCCACCACCCTCACCCACCGTAAAGAACCTCAGTAACGCTATATAGACTCACCTTATCGCTTGCAGGGTGTATCGGCGACGGTCTAGAAACCTTCTCGCCTGTCTGCCACGAAAGGTAGACGGCAGAACGACAGGTAGCGGCTGAACCGTGTCTGTCATGAGTTCTGCTTCCATGTTGCCGACTGGTCTGTCTTCCGTTTGTGTTTACCGTCACCTGCCGCCTTTAGCGAGTTCACACGAGGTTCGTCTATGCTTACTGTCACGTTTAGTCTGTGTAGATGTCACTAGAGGGTTAAAAACGTCTCCTAAACACCGTGGACTTGGTCATGTGGTGTCTTAGAGGTCGAGTAAGTATGGGTAAGTCTGTTTCTAAGTGTGTGTAGCGCGGTGCGGCGTGACGCTTGGCGGGGACGTGAGAGCAACACTAAATACCCACTCACGGCACCACGAGCGACCCTTTCACCGAGTCATGAGGTTAATCTGCGCCTACCGACAGTGTTTTTTCGACCCGATAACGTTGCTGATAAGGGTCCCGCCTCCACGGACATGGTAACGGACGGACTGACTGGCTGGCTGATTGACTGGTTTGGTAAAGGTGAAACATGAAGGTGCTGAAGGTAGACATGACACCTGAGAGGGCCAGGTGCGATAAAAATAGGTGATAAAAGGAGTGACGGCGATAAAGGTTCGGCACTGAAGCGGAAGTGGCACGGGGTAGAGTTGGTGACGAAGCAGGACGCAAAACACTGATGGCCTTCAAAAACGTGATAAAAAAACGACAGAGAAACGGAAAAGTGGGAAAACGAAACACGGACAAGAAAGTAAAAGATTAATAAGAACACAGAAAATGGGAAAAAACCTTATTGAAACTTGATACAGAAACGATAAGGGAAGGAAAACATAGCAAAACGAAACATAGAAAAAGAGAAAAAAAAGAAGAAAACAGACTAAAGAAAATGAAAGCATGACCAAATACATGAACAAGAACACGAAAATGAGAAAGAATGAATAAATCAGAGCAAAGAAAATGGAAAATAAGCCAGAATAGATAAATAAAATGATGCAAGAGAGAGGTAACAAAACGAAACTTGGAAGGATAATAAAATAAGGCGATAAAACGATCTACGAGAACAGGAAAAAAAATATAGATAAAATTGATGCCCGTGACTGATACAGCGGAAAGCGAAACGAGGAAAAGCGATAAAGAGGAGTCATCATAAACGGGAGAAAGTGAAACAGACAAACAAGAAAAACAAGAAAACAAGGAAAGTGATAAATTAGAGCAAAAAAGAAAAAAAAATAGAGGATAAGGCGAGAATGCGAAACATGAGGTAGAATAAAAAGAAGATAATGTGAAATACGAGAAAAGGAAAAATAATAGATTAAATAGATACAAAAATT
Source organism: Eriocheir sinensis (assembly GCF_024679095.1). NCBI lineage: Eukaryota > Metazoa > Arthropoda > Malacostraca > Decapoda > Varunidae > Eriocheir > Eriocheir sinensis. Next base: position 19,001,166 of record NC_066521.1, on the reverse strand, counting down.
TGGGAAAGTGATCAATTCGAATCTTTTTTATATATTTTACTTTAGTCCCTGATCGGCGCTAAAGTAAATGAGTAAGCACATTATTTTCTTTATTACTTTCCTACAAATTACACCACGTGAGAGAGAGAGAGAGAGAGAGAGAGAGAGAGAGGGGCGTAGCAACACAGACAAACACAAAAATAAGACAGAGGCATTTCAAGGTATGTCGTAACTAATATAGGCTTAGTAGGGAAAACCCATTAGTTAATCTCTCTCTCTCTCTCTCTCTCTCTCTCTCTCTCTCTCTCTCTCTCTCTCTCTCTCATAAGATCATTTCCTTACTAAATTAATGCATTGTACCCTTAAGCCTTTCCTTTTTATATTACTCTTGTTTTTATTATTATTGTCGTTGTATAATCTAACTAAGAACCATGTAATATAAATAACCGAACGGACACACACACGCCCCAAAAATAAAAACAATGTACAGTAAATTCCTAAGTCACGGGTTCAAATTTGTCATTCTCCTCTGGATTGGTTCGAGGGAATCTATATCTTTCCTGTAATAGAGGCACCAAAACGGCACTGCGTAATCCAGGTGAGGCCTAACTGCTGCCGAATATCATTAAGGATAATTTCTGAGCTCCGGCTGCCTACCTACCTTACCTGTTGAATACATGTTGATATTACCATGACTCAGAGCTCACCTGTGATGACGTGACGAAAGGCGAGTGATAAGTAGCATTGACCGTGATTATGTCGAGTATTTTCTTATAGTTTTGAGCTGATTAAGGAGAAGTGTGTGTGGGTGTGCGTGTGTGTGTTTGTCTCCTCGAGTGCCTCTTGAAGCATGACGAGATGTCGATAGCCGGGTGTGATATCGAACACTGATTAGCATTTTCTTTGTTTTTTCCTTTAACTTGTCCTGTGGCCCCCGGGGTAATGCGTTCTATCCACCACAAGCTCAAGGGTTAAAGAGACGTAGATGAGCACTGAGGCCACGCGCAGCTATTGCATATGTCTCCACCTTAACATTTACCTTCCCTTTACCTTTTCCTTTACTTTACATTTCCTCATTATTTTTTCATAGCAGAGGAAGGAGCTCAAGGGAAAAAAAAGGAAACAATAATGAAAAAAAGCCCGCTATCCGCTGCTCCCACAAAAAGCGCTCAGAGGAGTAGCCAAAAGAGAGGTCAACTTCGCAATGCTGCTACAAACTGATACTTAATTATATAGTATTCTGCCCATACTGATTGAACTGCGGAAATATTCAACTATTTAATTATGGCACGAACTAATAGCTTAATACGATGATGGGATATAAATTAGCCTTCCCGGAGTTCAGCGGCATACGTATTTTTTAACCATTTAATTTTCATGTGGACAAAATGATCTGGCATTATAAGTTGATACTGTCCTGGATTATTGGTAATAGTTTAATACCATAATGGGTTCTAATCTACCTCCCGCGAATGAAGGGCTATACGCATTTTCACCCATTTCATTTCTTATTAGTTTACTTTTTATTTTCTATTTAATTTGTATAGGGACGGAAATATCTCTCTACAGACGCAGATTCATTTGTGGGCAGTCATCAGTTAGTTAGTTAGTTAGTTGGAGCGATCATTTAACGGTTCAAAACAACAAATTGGAGCGGAATAAAAATACAAAAATGATAACTTGAAATTTAAACTGAAGAAAAAAAAAAAGACTAAAAGTGGACAATTACGCCAATAAATAAATAAATAAATAAGTAAATAAATGATCGGTTGAAAATAAACTCACGGAATTAGTCTAAACACCACCACCACCACCACCACCACCACCACCACAACAACAACAACAACAACAACAACAACAACAGAAGCTAAACGATGAGAAACAATTACGCGTGAACGAGACATTTTTATAATTTTTTTTTTTTTTTTAGTGATCACGTGACAGATGACGAGGCTTTTAATCTTAACGTGTGTGTTTGTGTGTATGTGTGTGTGTGTGTGTGTGTGTGTGTGTGTGTGTGTGTGTGTGTGTGTGTGTGTGTGTGTGTGTGTGTGTGTGTGCTTTATCGTCTGTTTCTTTTTTTTATAAAGGTATCGCTTGTTGCTTTATCCAAGGCCATCAGAGTCAAGGAGGGGAGGGGGAGGGGGGAGACAGGTGCGTGCGTGTGTGTGTGTGTGTGTGTGTGTGTGTGTGTGTGTTTTAAATATTGCGTTGTTGATTTACATTTCGACTCTCTCTCTCTCTCTCTCTCTCTCTCTCTCTCTCTCTCTCTCTCTCTCTCTCTCTCTCTCTCTCTCTCTCTCTCTCTCTCTCTCTCTTGAAAAAGAAGAAGACGATGATGATGAAGATGAAGAAAAATAATAAAAAAACAAAAAGAAGAAAGAAGAAGGAAAAGAACAAGATAAAGAAGAAAAAAGAAGCAAAGAGAAGAAAAGAGAAAATAAAGAAATAAGAAAAGAGAAAGAGAGAAAGAAATATAGAAGATATATAAGAGAAGGGATATGAGAGAGAGAGAGAGAGAGAGAGAGAGAGAGAGAGAGAGAGAGAGAGAGAGAGAGAGAGAGAGAGAGAGAGAGAGAGAGAGAATAATTAATCAAGGTAGGAGTTATTAAAGAAGCCCCACCTGCCAGTCGCCATTTGTCCTCCGTTTTCTGTGAGACCAAACAAACAAACGAACACACAAGAAAACGACCAAAACCAAAACAAACGAAGAAGAAAAGACTGATTAACAATGACCTTCCAACAAACACCAAGAAAAAAAAAACAAGCAAGAAAAAGATCAACTAATTCTTCTGTACCATTTCTATAAAAGAGTTCAAGCCTGTATTCAATTGCTTTTTGTACTCTTTGATCTGTTAAAATGATCAATAGCAACAAGGAATGATAGAGAAGGAAAGAGTACAAGAAAATGATTGAAGAAAAAGCTAAAAATGTTCTTCTTTTCTACCATTCTTAAAAGTCTTTGGTGGTATTTCATTGTTTTCTGTTTTCCCTCATTTTTTTTAACTCGGAAAAGGAACGGAATGAAAAATAAAAAGAAACAAAGTGAAGAAAAAAAATATATTCCCTCTTACTATTGAACAAGCTTTATATAGTCTATTCTGATACCTTTTGTTTCACTCTCTCTCTTAAATTAATTTAACATATGAAGTGAAGTAAGAAGAAAGAGATACTACATATGGAAAATTTTTGTTCATTACATTCAAAAAGTTGCACATAGTACACCTCTCTCTCTCTCTCTCTCTCTCTCTCTCTCTCATCCCCCACCAAACCTTTAAAAACTCTACGGACACCACACACAACATTTCCCTAAGTCAACCTTAAAGCGAGCCTATTTTCTCTAGTGCCATAACGTTTTCTCACTCACTGTCCATTAAAGGGGAGACAAAGGAGGAAACCAGAGAGAAAACGGAGACACTAGCATCGGGGACCTGTGTACAGAGAGGGAGAGAGAAAGAGGGAGCATTGATTTTCCGGCTCACGTTAGTAATTATGTTCAGAGGATTACAGAGGCCTATATTTTGAAGGCTATTAGAGCTTATGGCTGAAGTTGGAATTATGCAACGGGAGGGTATTATGTGGAAAATCAATATGTATGAGTTGGCCCTTAAATCGTTATGTAGGTTGGCGTTCTCTCTCTCTCTCTCTCTCTCTCTCTCTCTCTCTCTCTCTCTCTCTCTGGGAGAGAGAGAGAGAGAGAGAGAGAGAGAGAGAGCAGGGTTAGGGAGGAATGCTGACTGTACAATACTGGTGAGGTTAGTTGCGTGTGATAAATCTCTCTCTCTCTCTCTCTCTCTCTCTCTCTCTCTCTCTCAATCCAATACAGTGATATATATAATCTTTCAAAATAGAGAAAAAGCGTGTAATAATCTGAGAGAGAGAGAGAGAGAGAGAGAGAGAGAGAGAGAGAGAGAGAGAGAGTTAGCTTCCACCTGTCGCTTAATTATGAGCTGAAAGAGAAGCCAATTAAGACTAGAAGATATGAAGGAATGACAGGAGTGTGTGTGTGTGTGTGTGTGTGTGTGTGTGTGTGTGTGTGTGTGTGTGTGTGTGTGTGTGTGTGTGTGTGTGTGTGTGTGTTACCCTTCCCCATTTCCCTCTTTCCTTTCCTCCTTCACTTTATTCTAATCTTTTTATGTTTTTTTTCTTCTTTCTTTCCTTCCATCGAATCATATGTTCTCTTCCTCTTCCTATTCTATTCCAGTCTTCGTTCATTACATTTCTATTCCTTTTATTTCTCTTACATCCTCTTTACGCTTTTTCTTCATTCTTTCTTCCTGCTTCACGTTTTTGTCTTCCTACATAACCTTCGTTCCTTGTCTTTCTCAAATTTTTCCTTCCTTCCTTTTTTTCTTTTTTCCGTCTCTCCATTTCCCTTCCCCTGATTCTCCGCTCCAAGCAATCAGATTCCACTTAATAAAACACACTCATGAATCTCTCTCTCTCTCTCTCTCTCTCTCTCTCTCTCTCTCTCTCTCTCTCTCTCTCTCTCTCTCTCTCTCTCTCTCTCTCTCTCTCTCTCTCTCTCTCTCTCTCTCTAACCGATATTCCAAACTCAGTTATTCCACATTCAATTCTCCCTCCTTCCTCCTCTTGCTCTTTCTCCTCCTCCTCCTTCTCCTCCTCCTCCTCCTCTTGCTCCTCTTCCTCGTCCCCGTTCTCCTACTCTTCCTTTTCTCCTCCTACTCCTCCACCTCCATTTAACACCTCCTTCTCGTTATTCTCCTCGTCCCCCACCACCTCCTCCTCCTCCTCCTCCTCCTCTTCCATCCATCCAATTTAGCGCGGTGGATTGCTTCAGGCTCCACGTGGGAGGTGCGCCGAGGCAATGTAGGTTCTGTGCGGTTAATTGGCACGTATATCGCCGGGGAATCAAATGACGAGGAAGGGGATGAGGCGGAAGAGGAGGAGGAAGAGGAGGAGGAAGAGGAGGGGAAATGGAAGAGCTGGAGGATTAGTTGGAAGATGATGGGGATTAGGAGTTCTAGAAGGATGATGAGGAAGATGAGGAGGATTAGGAGGAGCACGAGAAGGATGAAGTGAAGAGGAGGAGGAGGAGGAGGAGGAAGAGGAGGGGGAAGTGGAAGAGCTGGAGGATTAGTTGGAAGAAGATGGGGATTAGGAGATCTAGAAGGATGATGAGGAAGAGGAGGAGGATTAGGAGGAGCACGAGAAGGATGAAGTGAAGTGGAGGAGGAAGAGGAAGAGGAGGAGGAAGATTAGAAACAGAACAAGGAAGATGAGGTGGATGATTAGAAAATGGAGGACGCTGTGGAAGATGTGTAAAGGAGGATTAGGTGGAGGAAAAGAAAGAGGAAGAGGAGGAGGAGGAGGATAATGAGAAGGATGAGGTGAGAGAGGATGAGGAGGAGGAAGACAACGAAGAAGATGAGGTGGATGAGGAGAAGGAGGTGGATGATTAGAGAGAAAAAAAATGAAGAGGTGGAAGAGGATGTGAAAAATATAAAGCAGAACAAGAAGGAAGAAGTGGAAGAAGAGGAGGACAAATTAAAGAAGAACGAGGAGGAGAAGGTGGAGGAGAAGGGTGACCAGAATGAGGAGAAAGAGAAAAAAAAGAATTAAAAGCAAAAACGAGGAAGAGGAGGAATAGAAGGAGGATGATTAGAAGCAGAACGAGGAGATGAAAGAGGAAGAAAATGAGGTAAAAAAAGAGGAGGAGGAGGACCAATAGAAGAAGAAAGAGGAGGAGAAGATGGAGGAGAAGGATGACCAGACTGAGGTGGAAGAGAAAAAGAAGAATTAAAAGCAGAAACGAGGAAGAGGAGAAATAGAAGGAGGATGATTAGAAGCAGAAAGAGGAGATGGAAGAGGAAGAAAATGAGAAAATGAGTAAATTAAAGTAAAAAAAAAGAGGAGGAAGAGGAGGAGGACGAGGAGAAAAAGACAGAGGATTAATATGAGAAGAAAGATGAGAATAAAAAGAATGGAAATGAAAATGCTAATAATATTGAGAGCGAAAAATCTCATATTAAAAATTCGTAATCCGAGACAAAAAAATTTAATCAGGGCTGTAAATCACGACTCTTCTCTCTCTCTCTCTCTCTCTCTCTCTCTCTCTCTCTCTCTCTCTCTCTCTCTCTCTTGCGGCCTCACTAGTGATGAGAGAGAGAGAGAGAGAGAGAGAGAGAGAGAGAGAGAGAGAGAGAGAGAGAGAGAGAGAGAGAGAGATTTCATATTCCTTCGCCTATTCTTTCCTTTATTTAATCTTCACTTTCATCCTCTCTTCATTTTCCCCTTCCTTTCTCTTTTTTTTTCTCCTACTTAAGACGACAAACTTTCTTTTTATCAGGAAATACCAAGTTCCCGAGGTTATTTCTCTCTCTCTCTCTCTCTCTCTCTCTCTCTCTCTCTCTCTCTCTCTCTCTCTCTCTCTCTCTCTCTCTCTCTCTCTCTCTCTCTCTCTCTCTCTCTCGCCTTGGGTATTCACACGGTTTTCAAAAAAAGGACAGTATTTTTCTAAAGAGAGAAAGAACGGAGGCAAGAAAAAAGGGAAGAGGAGAAAAGAAGAAAAAAAGTGAGAAAAATGGAAAGAAAAAGAAGATACAAAATGAAAAGAA
>NC_066521.1:18979609-18989609 GCF_024679095.1 Eriocheir sinensis | reverse complement strand
TTATATACAGGTAAAGTAAGGTTAGGTAACGTAATTCCCTCTCCTTTGGGTCTTTCCTTTGTGGCGGTGTGTAAAGAGGAGGAAGAGGAGGAGGGAGAGTGCGAGAGGGATATGAGAGAGAAAAAGAGAGATATAGTAGTGAGGATAAAGAGAGGGAAAGGGCTAGAGGAGGAAGGCGAGATAAAAAGAGAGGGATGAAAGGTGGATAATGAGATGAAAGAGGAGAGAAGAGAGAAAGCGAAAGGATTATGGTGTGAAGAGAGGTAAGTGAGGTATAGAAGAGATGAGGATAGATGAGATAAAAAGAATATGATAGAAAATGAGAAAATGAGAATATGGAAGAGAGAAAGGTGTGAATGCGAGGTATAATGTGATAGAAAATGAGAGATATAAAATAAAGGAATAGAAGAAGAGAGAAAAGGAAGTGAGGCGAGAAATAGGAATAGGAAATAGAAGAGAAACGAAGGGAGAGAGTGTGACAGGAAATGAAAAAAAGAGAAAAAGAAAGGTGTGAATGAAAGGTGGAATAAGACAGGGAACGTGAGATAAAAGAATGGAGTTGAAAAAGAGAAAAGATGAAGAAAGGAAAGTGATAAAAAGGAAGGAGGAATTTGGGACTGGAATGTGATAGGAAATAAGAAAGGAGTAGGAAAGGAGGGACAAGGAGGTGAGGCGAAAATAATGGAATGTGAAAGGAAATAAAGGAGAAAAGAAAGAGAAAAGAATCTGTTGAAAGTTATACAAGATAAATCGAATCATCCCACGCAGAGAGGCAAAGGAGGACGGAGGCGAAGATAAAAACAATAAATAAAGAAAAAGAAAGATAAAACAACAGATAAAAATGCAAGAAAATATGAGCATAACAAAAGGAAACACACACACACACACACACACACACACACACACACACACACACACACACACACACACACACACACACACACACACAACCTCCTTTCCCCCTCCCACCCACATAAGTAAGCAAACAAAACCGCAACACAAAGCCCATTCTTTCTCATTTTCCTCCCCCGTTTTCTACCACACCATTTTTCAAGGCAGACTAAAGGGAACAGAAGAGCGCGGGCCACACACTCTACACAGTAATTAATGGTGGGTGGTGAGATGGATGCCCACGTTGTTTTGAAGCTAAATAAAGAAAATTAAGAGAGTACGAAGCCATGAAACCGTCAGACAGGTAAGAGTGGGCAGGTAACGGCGTGAGAGGGTGTAGGAATTGAGAAGTTTTAAGGGGAAGAGGAGTGTTTCATGATAAAACAACACAGAGAGAAGGACTTGAGATAATGCCGTTAGTAGGAAGCATTTATAAAAATAGGAGGAGAAAGGAATTGGATGAAAAACTGTAAATATACCACAGGGCGCAAGACACAGGGATAAACGTTAGAAAAATACTGAGTGAAAGGAAACGTTTAAGAGATGGAGAAATGAAGGGGATGAAAAGTTTAAACGTACCAGAGAAAACAAAACACAGGGAAAAACGTTAGAAAAATACTGAATGGGGGAAACGTTTAAGAGGCGGAGAAGGATAAATATTGCTGCTACGAACGTTTAATGTGGGAAGGAAAGAGACGGTACACACCACAACATAAAAAAAAGGAAAACAGAGAAAGAAAACGATGCAACGTAAAACAAAACAAACAAACCGACAATGCTCTTTTAATGTGCAAGGGATTAAAATTCATATACATGCGTAGCTTAATTCACTTCCGCTTTGTAATTAGGTTCATGAAAAAAGGAAATTACAGACAATGAGAAATGAGAAAATATATAGGCATGGAAAAAGAGAGTTAAACAAGTGTGTGTGTGAAGAGAATGAGGATGAGGAGGGAGAGTGGGAGAGGGATGAGAAAGAGAAAAAGAGAGATGGTAGAGGAGATAAGGAGAGGGAAAGGAGAGAGAGGCGAACGGCAAGGAAGATGAGAGAGATGAATATTTGTATGAAAACTACGTCACACATTAAAACAAACACACACACACACACACACACACACACACACACACACACACACACACACACCCACACACACACATACACACACACATATAAACACACACACAAACACACACAGAGGAAATGATCAAAGAGGAACTGGCTTTAAACGCATAGCTTCCTCTCTCTCTCTCTCTCTCTCTCTCTCTCTCTCTCTCTCTCTCTCTCTCTCTCTCTCTCTCTCTCTCTCTCACTCTCTCACTCACTCACTCACTCACTCACTCACTCACTCACTCACTCACTCACTCACTCACTCACTCACTCACTCACTCACTCACTCACTCACTCACTCACTCACTCACTCTCACTCTCACGCTCTCACTCTCACTCTCACTCTCCCTATGTCTTTTGTATTCGTTATTTATTGTTGTCTCTATTTCCTTTTCCTTTACAGTTTACATTCTTTTACTTAGCGAGGGTCCAGCAACGCCACTTTCATATTCTGTCCCACTTCTCAATGCAAGAGTTCCCAGTCCTTTTAAGCTTTCATTCCTTCCTCTCGAAGCTGTCCTCTGTAACCCTTCCTGCTCTTCCTTTTTGCATATTTTTCTGTTGTTTTATCTTTTTTTTTATTGTTGTTATTCCTTTTTTTCTTCGCTTCCTTCCTCTTTTCTCTCTCTGTGTGGGATGATTCAATTCGTCTTGTCTAACTTCCAACTGATCATCTTTTCTCTCTCTCTCTCTCTCTCTCTCTCTCTCTCTCTCTAAAAAAAAAAAAAGAAAAAACGACAAACTAATGTTACTTCTCATCCATTAAGTATCAACGTTTGGTCTGTTCAAGTTTATTTTTTTGTAATTATCTTTTTACTCTATTTGGTCAACTTTACTCCTTTTTGCAGGCGTTGAATTTTGCAAACAATCTCCCTTCAAAAAAAAAAAAAAAAATAACATCAGATTAAAGTTACTTCTCACTCTTCAAGTATCAACGTTTGGTCTATTACTTTTTTTTGTTTATTTTGTAGTATTTCTCCTTTTACTCCATTTGGTCACCTTTACTCCTTTTTGCAGGCGTGGATTTTTGCAGCATTTTCCCAGTAAAAAAAAAAAAAAAAAAAAAAACTGAATTCGGACTAACTTTTCCCTTTTTCTGGAGTGGGATCATGGCGCATATTTCTCTCTCTGGCCACGTGGTGTCTTTCTGTTTTCTTTTTCTTTTTATTTGGGCCCAGTATCTGTTTATTTTTCATGTTCTTTTCTGGAATAACACTTCTCTAATTTTTGAAGATTTCTGAAGTGACGCTTTGGACACCTCTTCTCATTTGTCTTTAATATTTACCTAAGCACTGTTAAAATTAAAACTCTCTAACAACGTGGTGTCTTTCTTTTTTCTTTTTATTTGGGCCCAGTATTTGTTTATTTTTCTTTTTTTTCTGGAATAACACTTCTCTAATTTTTGAAGATTCCTGAAGTGACGCTTTGGACACCTCTTCTCATTTGTCCTTAATATTTACCTATGCACTGTTAAAATTAAAACTCTCTAACAACGTGGAGTCTTTCTTTTTTCTTTTTATTTGGGCCCAGTATTTGTTTATTTTTCATGTTCTTTTCTGGAATAACACTTCTCTAATTTTTGAAGATTTCTGAAGTGACGCTTTGGACACCTCTTCCCATTTTCTTTACTACTTACCTAAGGACTGTTAAAATTAAAACTCTTTAGCCACGTGGTCTTTTTTTTTATTTAGGCTCAGTATTTCTCTATCTTTCATTTTCTTTTCTGGAATAATACTTCTCTAACTTTTGAAGATTTCTCAAGTTACCCTTTGGACACCTCTTCCCATTTTCCTGTACTATTTACCTCTACACTATTAAAATTAAAACTCCCTAGCCACGTGGTCTTTCTTTTTTTTTCCTTTTTATTTTGGCCCAGTATTTGTCTATTTCTCATTTTCTTTTATGGAATAATACTTCCCTAACTTTTGAAGATTTCTGAAGTGACATTTTGCATACCTCTTCCCATCACCGTTGCCAGATCATCGTACTCAGAGCATAGTATTTATCGGTTTCTGACGCCTAACTATTGCCAAGAAACATCAGGATCTAGCTCTTTTAACGGAGCCCAGAAGACAGTTTTGGGGTAGGAAGTCGGGAAATATATGTGGCTGAGTACGACAATCTGGCAACGTTTCTTCCCATTTTCCAGCACTATTAAAATTGAACGGCATGTGTATTTGCATCTTTTCTTCCTGTAATGATACTATTTTTAACTTTTCAAAATTTCTAAAGTGACATTTTGGACACCTATTTCCATTCCTTTTTATTCTATACTTATGCGCTATTAAACTTGAACTCCAAACAAACAATAAAGAATAAATAATACTGATAAACCTGATAATGTTACCTAATGCGCCCTCTTTCTTTTCTTTTTATTACTACATGACCGCATACTGTTAAACTTGAACTATGAACAAGCAATAACGTAAATACAAAATACTTCAAGACCTAAAAATGTTACCTCATGTGTCTACAAAAAGAAAAAAAGAAAGATTACATTAAAAAAAAAATATATGGATAGTTTCTTACATATCTCTTAAATAAAACTAAATATAAATACCGTAAAAAAATAAAATAGGTAAAGTGCAAGACTTCCAAAAGGTTATTACAGGTAAGTCATTTCCCATCAAAAAGAGGTAAGAGTGATTTTACCTTCAGCTATATTAAAGAGCTCAGGTGCAGCTCAGGTGTTTCCGGGGCAATATATTTAATGGTTAGCCGAGGTTTAAAGGTGTGAGGCCAGGTGTGGTGGTGGTGGTGGTGGTGATGATGGTGGTGATGGTGATGGTAATAGTGTGCTGGATGTTTGTTTGTTTGTTTATTTGTGTGTGTGTGTGTGTGTGTGTGTGTGTGTGTGTGTGTGTAGGTGTGGGCAGATACAGGAATGTCACACACACACACACACACACACACACACACACACACACATACACACACACACACACAGACGAAATACAATACATGAACATTTATTGCATTTTTCCATTCCTTCAATAATGCGGAAATGACGTCACGAGCTGCAATGAAAAAGAGAGAGAGAGAGAGAGAGAGAGAGAGAGAGAGAGAGAGAGAGAGAGAGAGAGAGAAGAGAGTGTGTGTGTGTGTGTAAAGAGCTCGTAAAAGTTAGAAAAAGTTTAAATTGCTTCAGTTCAGCCCTAAGAGACAGACCCATAGGAAAAAAAATGTCAAAAATCATTGTTGAGAAGTTAAGGAGACGGAGGGCGATGGAATCCGTACATTAGCAACGCCAACAACAACAACAATGACAGTAGTAGTAGTAGTAGTAGTAGTAGTAGTAGTGGAAGTAACAATAGTAGTAGTAGTAGTAGTAGCAATAGTAATTACAGCTACAGTAATAACAATAATAACCATAATAATAATAATAGATACAGAATCATTAATAAATAAATAAGTAAACAGTGACATAAACAAAGTAATACTGGTAACACTTACTTTGACGAACATTACAACACACGCTCGGTTGGCAACACTCGCCGAAACCTTACCTGTAAAAAGAGGAGAATAAAAACTCATTAATTTTATGCACTTCCGTATTTAAAGAAGACCTAAAATCACTCCTATAAAAATACATCCCTGAACTATCCATGATGTACTTGCTTTTCACCTAATAACACAATATAATGAGGAGAGAGAGAGGGAGGGGGAGGGAGAGCACGTGGATGGGAGGGAAAAAACGAGAAACAAATGTCATGAAGAGAATGATAAAACAAGGAAACCAAAGGAGAATACCCTAAAAATGATACGTATGAAAGTGGGAAGGGAGAAGAAGAGACATATGACGGCAAGGAAAAGAAAAATATAGAAGCAAAAGACATGAAAAGAATGATTAAAAACAAGAAAACCAAAGACGAATAGCTGAAAATGATACGTATGAGAGTGTGAAGGGAGAAGAAGGGACAGATGCAGGCAAGATAAAGAAATAAATAGCAACAAAAAACATGAATAAAATGATAAAAACAAGGAAAACTAAAGACGAATAGCAAAAAAAAAACACGTATCAGGTTGGGAAGGGAGAAGAAGGGACAGATGACGGCAAGGAAGAAGATTAACGAAGAGTGTGAGATAGAGAAAAGTTACAAGAGAAAACTAAGAGTGACACGTATGGAGGTGGAGGGAAGGAAAAGAAAAGGAAGGCAAAGAAATGAGAAAGATGGACAAACTATATGAAAGAGGAGATCGACAGGAGAAAGAATAGACGAAGGGGGACGAGGAGCACGCAAAGGACAGAAAGGAGAAGATAATGAATGAGAGATTAATCGTGAGAAGAAAGTGAATGAGAGTGAGTGATTGTGAGGGAATGAGTGACTGAATGAGAAAAATAGTTAGAAATAGTGCTAATACGTATGTTGTTGGAGAGCATAGGAGAAAAAAAAGTGCAAATTAAAAAATAAAGAAAGAGAGAAGAGGAATGACAGACGACGGACGGAGAGCAAGAAAGGGAGAGAAAGGAGAAGGGACAGGACAGAAGAAGGAAAGGAGAGCAAAGAAAAGGATGGACAAACAGAGAGATAGAGAAGACTAAGAAGAGAAAGACCAGACGAAGGGGAACGGAGATCACAGCAAAAGGAGAGAAAAGAGAAGTGACAGAGCAGAAGAAGGAAAGGAAAGCAAAGAAAAATATGGACAAAGAGAGATATAAAGAAGACCAACAAGAGAAAAGAACATACGAAGGGAAACGGAGACCACAGCAAAGGGAGAGAAAGGAGAAGAATCATCAAAACACGGATCACACAGAAGCAGGAGAAACAACCAAAAACAAAGACTCGCCCTCCAATCTTCATACATTCCACCTTTTTTTACCTTGCAAGTTTTTTTCAGTAGAGATCAAACAGGCAAGGGAGTGCAGGTAAGGGCAGGTAAACAAGGTGTGTGATATGGATGGTGAGATGGAAGGAAAGTGAGGGGAATAAAGTTGGTGATTTTGGGGTAATTGGAATAGAAGGAAAAAAGAGGTTCGAAAATCAGTGTATTGTTGATAAGTCTGACATATATATTTGGGGTCCCTTTTGATTTATTTATAGAAGGATACACTGGGTGCTTTTCTCCATCGTTTCTGGTTTTTATTTTATTGTTTTATGATTATTTACTATTTTACTTTTTTTTTTCATTCTTCTTTTTCTTATTCTGCTTTTACTTCTGCATTTCATCTGTACTTTCTTCTTATTTGTTTCCTGTTTTCTTGTTTCTTTCTTTCTTATTTGTTGATTGTTTATATTGTTATTAATTTTTATAGTATTATTTTCTTTTTTTTTTTCTTTATTTCGTTACTTTCTCTATATTTATTTACCTATTTCTATTTTTTCTTAGCCTTTGACATTCCTGATCTTACCGTGAAGAAAAAAATACTTATGGTTACTTTTCTCATACTTTTTACACACTGGAACCAAACACAAAGTAAGGAAGACACAGTACCATCAAATCTACCTTCTCAACATGACAAAAAATACTCAAAACCTATCCTAACGCTACTTTCCCACCCACTACCAACACACAAAACACATACACCTTCACCAACCACTTCTAACACAACACGCAACAGGTACACTTCTTTCCTTCCCCTTACAAAGAGACAAACAACACGCATTCACCTATCACTTATAACACAACACGCAACAGGCAAAAGGTAACTCCTCCCTCAATCACCCACGCCAGCCATATCAACAGGTGGACATCCAGGTAAGTGCAACAACATTCCGACAGGTGACCCACACACGAAAAAGACCCACCATAGCACTCCACCTTCTCGTCCATTGATAAAACACAACACGTCCACCACTTAACACAACAGGTAAGAGGAGAGTGTGCTGCGATATGGAGTTAAGTGCCTCATAATTACAGGTGAGATATGACACACGGGTTGATACACAGGTGAGAAGGATCGGCGACAGGTACGGACGCCTCTTAATGAGCAATCCCGCCTTTCATTTCAACAGGTGTGAGTGGCTTTAAACTTTCAGGTAACTCGACGCAAAAATACAATTAGAGAGGGTTAAGAAAGTCAGAGTGAGGCGAGAACAAGGAAGGGGAGAGAGGGGGATGGAGAGGGGGATGGGATGGGAAGGAAAGGAGGAGAGAAGAGGAAAGAGGTAGAGAGGAAAGATTAAAGTTGATAGGAATGGGTGAAAGAATGAAGGAGGAAGAGAGAGACAATAGAATAGGAGAGAAAGCGGGAAAAGAGGAGGGGATGGAAAATGGGAGAGGTGAAGAGATGAACACAAGAGGAATAAACGGATAAAAAAAAAACAGGAAAAAAAAACATAGACACCAAAGAATAGAAAATACAAGAAAAGAGAGAAGGAAAAATAAGGGAAGAGACGAGAAGAAAAAAAAGAAAAGGAAAGAAAAGAGAAGAAAGGAAAAAAGAAAGCAACAGCAAGGAAATAAAGAAAAGGAGAGAGGAGGTTGAAAAAATGGCCCCCTCCCCCCCCCCCCCTTCCCTTCGTGTGTACCTGAGATGTGTTTGCACCTGCCGCAGCGCCACGCCGTAGAAGGAGACGCCCATTAGTGGTGGCGATACCTGGCCGCGGCTTGATTACAGGTGGGACGGTGCCAAAGTTACTCTCCATTATCCCTCCTTCTCCTGCTCTTTCCTCCTCTCTTTGCTCCTCCTCTTTCTTCCTTCTCATCCTCGTTCTCCTCTTTCTCCCCTCCTTACCTCCTTTTTTTCAGTTCTCTCTCCTCCTCTCATACTCTTATTTCCTTCCTCTTCCTCCTCTTCCTCCTCTTTCTTCCTTCTCATCCTCGTTCTCCTCTTTCTCCCCTCCTTACCTCCTTTTTTTCAGTTCTCTCTCCTCCTCTCATACTCTTATTTCCTTCCTCTTCCTCCTCTTCCTACTCTTTCCTCCTCTTTCTGCTCCTACTCTTTCCTCCATCTCATCCTCGTTCTCTTCTTTCTCCCCTCCTTACTTCCTTTTTCTGTTCTCTCTTCTTCTTCTCATACTCTTACTTCCTTCCTCTTCCTCCTACTTCTTCCTTTTTTCATTGATTTTCTCCCTCATATCCTTCATTCTATCTTTTCTTCTTTTTTCCTCTTTCTTTCCTTCCTTCCTTCATCTACTACATATAAATAAGAAAGCATTTTTTTATGTTTGTCTGTCTGTCTGTTTATACTCTCTGGTTATACCAATGTCAGTCTGTCTATCTTTTTATACTAGACAGCAGACCCTCCACCTCTATCTGTCTGTCTGTACATCTGTTTACACTTAGTAGTACCTCTTTGATCTCTGTCTGTCTGTAAGAGTGTCTACATATACAAGATAACACCTCCTCGAACTGCCTGTCTCCCTGTACGTCTGTCTGTTTCTCTAGTTCTGTCTCTCCTGCCAATGTTTATCTTCCTGACCTTTATACTGGGCTTTAAAAATGGAGTAACGAAAGAGAAACCCAAGCTGGTCCATATTTCAGGGCGTAAAAAATGTACAGAAGAGCGAATCGTTGCCGCTTTTCACATCCCAGGTAAAGCAATATTCAGGTGAGGACAGGTGAGCTAAAAATTCACCTGGACGCACTTACCTGTGACGGTCCAAGGTGATACAATATTCTCCTGTCCATTACCTGCGTGTTACAAGATTGGGAATACCTGTTTTATGCTTTTTTTTTTCATTTAAGTAATATTACCTGTGTGCCTATCTTTATTTACTTTCTCTCTCTCTCTCACTCTCCCTTTCTCTCTTAGTCTTATTACCTGTGTGTCCATCTTTCTATATTACTCTAACTTTCTCATTTTCACTCTCCCTTTCTCTCATGGTCTCATTACCTGTGTGTGTCTGTCTCTCTCTCTCTCTCTCTCTCTCTCTCTCTCTCTCTCTCTCTCTCACACTTTCATTCTCACTCACTCCTACACCCCATCGCACCTTTTCACGCCTCACCTGGTCTGCTAATTAGTTCCAGGTTTGATTATCGGCGTAGTCACCTTACCTGAGTGAGCTCGTGACCTAAGACGCCGCAGGGTAGAACGTAAGGAGGCGAAGAAGGAGGAGG
>NC_066521.1:18937109-18977109 GCF_024679095.1 Eriocheir sinensis | reverse complement strand
GAATGAAGGAGAGGGGAGAAGGATTGAAGGAGAGGGGAGAAGGTTTGAAGGAAAGGGGAGAAAGTAAGAGGAAAAGAGAAATAGAGAGGAGGGGGGGCCAAGGGTGTAAAGGGGGGGGGGGAGGGGGGGGGGTACAGAGCAGTGGCATCAGGCAAGAGAGAAATTAGGGTGGAAATCCAATTTACGGCGTGATAATTTGGCTTGACGGATGAGAGATGAAGCAAGGCGGAGGAGAGGAGGAGGAGGAAGGGAGGAGGAGAAGAGGAGAGGAGGAGGACAAGTGAAAGGTGGTTGGGGTAAGAGGAGATGGAGGAAACATGAAGGAAAGTGAAGGAGAGGAGGAGGGGCTGAGATGATGAAGAGAGGAGGAAGAATGAGGTAAGAGGAGGAGATGGAGGAAAGATGAAGCAAGGTGAAGGAAAGAGGAGGAGAGGAGGAGAAGAGGAGAGGAAGAGGAGGACAAGTGGAGGATAGTTGAGGTAAGAAGATAGGACAAGTAGAGGAGGGTGGAGGATGGTGGAGGAGAAGAGGAGAAGTGGAGGAAGCTTGAGGTGAGTGGAGCAGGGTAAGGAGAGGGAGGAGGAGAGAGGAAGTGGAAGGTGGAGATGTGTGGAGGGTAAGAAGATGGAGGAGGAGAGTGGAAGTAAGAGGGAAGAGGGTAAGGGAGGATGAAGGAAGAGGAGGGAGGAGATGAAGGGTATGAAAAGGTGAAGGAGGATGGAGAAGGAAGAAGGAGAGAAGAGAAGAAAAAGGAAGAAAGGGAAAGAAAAAGGAAAGAAGGAGGGAAGGAATGAAGGAGGATGAGGATGAGTGAGAGGGGGGTGTCAGTCTCCACACACACGCACACACAAACACGGAGTTTTCCCTTAAAATATTTATGACTTTGAAGATTAAAAGAAAAAACTAACTGAATATAAATCGGTATTTCGAGTTTAAGCAAATTTCGTAGAGAGTTATGGAGGACGAGAGAGAGAGAGAGAGAGAGAGAGAGAGAGAGAGAGAGAGAGAGAGAGAGAGAGAGAGAGAGAGAGAGAGAGAGAGAGAGAGAGAGAGAGAGAGAACAAACACACTAACAAACAAACAAACAAACAAACAGCAGATAATCAACGAAGCAATCAGTGATATCAAACTCCAAACATTCATTTCCACATTTTCTCTTTCCTAAAAAAAAAAAAAGAGAAAAAAGAAAAAAAAACACTATGACGCAGTTTCCCGTTAATAGATTTTCATGCCGTCTAAAATCTGAGCTAAAAATAAGATGAAAACGGAATGGAAGGGAGGAGGGAAGGGGGGGGGAGGTAAAGGAGGCCGAGGAGGAAGAGGAAGAGCAGGAGGAGGAAAACAGGGAGGGAGGAAAACAAGTAGAAGGGAACACAAGTACGCGGAATGGGAAAACGAAGGAGGGAAAAAAGGAAAATAGGATGATTGTTAGAGAAGGGTGGGAGAAGAAGAGAGGGAATAAAGTGGGAGATAAGTAGAGGGGAGAATGGAGGAGGAAGGAGATAAAAAAGACGAATAAAGAATATTAGAAGAAGGATAAGGTGGGTGAAGAGGAAGGGGAGGAGGAGGAAGAGGAAGAGGAGGAGGAGAGAGAGCAAGAAGAAGGTAAAGAAAGGGAAGAGGAGGAGAAATGGAGAGGAAAAATAAGGAGTTGAATATATTAGTAGAGGGATAAGGTGGGTGAAGAGGAAGAAGAGGAAGAGGAGGAGGAGAAGGAGAGAGAACAAGAGGAAGGTAAAAAGAGGAAAGTGGAGGAGAAATGGAAAGGAAAAAAAAAAAGAGTTGAATATATTAGTAGAAGGATGAGGTAGGTGAAGAGGAAGAAGAGGAGGAGGAAGAGGAGGAGGAGGAGGAGGAGAGAGAACAAGAGGAAGGCAAAGAGGAGTAAACACGCGTGATTGTTTTTCCTCCATAATCAAACACGGAAACAAGAAGAGGAAGAGGAAGAGAAGAAAAAACATTATTTGTCTTCGTCTTTCCCTTTCACAAAAAACAATAATCACTTTTTTTTTCTTTTTGCTTCATTTCTTATTTATTTCTTGTTCCTGCTTAATCGCTTCCTTTATTAACGTTTCAGTTCCTCTTCTTTTTCTTCTTCTTCTTTATTCTTCTTGATCTCGTTTTTCTTCTTCTTCATTTCTTATTTCTCCTTCATATTTTAGTTCTTCTTCTTCTTCTTCTTCTTCTTCTTCTTCTTCTTCTTCTTCTTCTTCTTCTTCCTCCTCCTCCTCCTCCTCCTCTTCCTACATTTCTGTTATGCTCAAAACAACCTCATTAGGATTCGCTGTTCAATCTTTTCTCCATGTTCTCTCCGCTTACTTATTCTTTCTCCTCCTCCTCCTCTTCCTCTTCTTCCACTGACGAGGACGCAAACATGTCTATTGATCTTCGTAACACAAAGTCGAGATATTGTTGAGTCTCTCTCTCTCTCTCTCTCTCTCTCTCTCTCTCTCTCTCTCTCTCTCTCTCTCTCTCTCTCTCTCGAAAGCCTCTGCATGTGCTAAAAAAACCTTCTGGACTGTTGAAAGGAAAGGAAAACAAAAGAGGAAGAAAAAATATAGAGATGATGATACACAAAGATTAAACGAGAGAGATAGAGATAGATAGACAGATAGAGAGAGGGAGAGGGGGGGAGGCAGAGACAGACAGGCAGGCAGTCAGACAGACAGACAGAGCGATAAGGAAAGACTGAAATGAAATGGAGAAATACGAGAGAATGAAAATGAGGAGGAAGAGAAAGGAAAAAATGATGAGGGGAGTGAGAGATAAGTGGAATTGGAAGCTGACTGAAAGAGAGAAGTGGAGGAAGAGGAAAGCAAAATAAAAAGAGGAGGAGGAGTGGTGAGTAAAGGAAAAGGGAAGGAAGGGAGAAGAAGGAATAGGAGGAGAGAAGAGAAAGGTATAAGAGAGGTGAGAGAAAAAGATTGAAGGAGTAAGAAGAGGGAGGGGGAAGATAAAGAGGGAAAAAAAAAGAGGAGGAGGATTGGTAATTAAAGAAAAAGGGAAGGAAGGAGAAAGTAAGAATAGGAATAGAGGAAAGGGAGAGGGATTAAGAGGAAAGAAGGCAGAAGAGAAGTGAGAGAAAAAGACTGAAGGAATAAGAAGAGGGAGAGAATAGATAAATGGAGGGAAAACAAAAAAAATATTGATAAGTAAAGGAAGGGGGAGGGAGGAGGAAGAAGAGGAAGAGAGAGAGAAAGGGGAATGATTAAAAGAAGAGAGAAGGTAGAAGAGAAGTGAGAGAAAGAATAGAAGGAATAGAAAGAGGAACAGGAAAGACCGATAAGGAAAAAGAAGAATAGAGGAGGAAGTTGAAGAGGAGATAAAAATGGAATAAGTAAAAAAAGTTAAGATGTAAAGGAATTGAAGGGGAAAGAGGAAAGAAAGGGAAGGAGACAGGAAGAAAAAGAGGAGGAAGAAGCAGAAGGAGAACGTAGAAGAATAAAGATGGGGAAGGAAAGAAAAGGGAGCCGGTGGAAAATA
Source organism: Eriocheir sinensis (assembly GCF_024679095.1). NCBI lineage: Eukaryota > Metazoa > Arthropoda > Malacostraca > Decapoda > Varunidae > Eriocheir > Eriocheir sinensis. Next base: position 18,973,626 of record NC_066521.1, on the reverse strand, counting down.
GGGGATTAGAGAAGGGGAAAGAAGGGGAAAGGGGGAAGAAAAAGAGATGGGGGAATGGAGACGGAAAAAAGAAAAAGGGAAAAGGAGAAATGAGGGATGAAGGAATTGAAAAACAGAGAAAAGGGGAAATGAGTAAAAAATAAAGATGTAGAGGAAATGAAGGGCGAAGAGAAAGGGAAGAAGACAGGAAGGGAGAGAGGGAGGGAAAATAAATGGGGGGAATGGAGAAGGAAGGAAGGAAGGAAAGAGGAGAAATGGGGGATGAAGGAGCTGAAGAAGAGAGAAAAGGGGAAATGGGTAAAAATTGAAGATGTAGAGAAAATGAAGGGCGAAGAGAAGGAGAGGGGAAAAAGATGGAGGATGAATAACAAGAATGAACAATGGGAGAAGAAAGGAAAAAAAAGGGAGATTTAGGAGAAGGAAGAGAACGGAAAAGAGGAAGAAAAAAAAATATGGGTAAGAAAGGAGGTAAAAATAGGTGATTGGTAAAGGGAAGATAAGGGAAGAAAGGGGGAAGAAAAACAGACAGGGAGGAAGGGGAGGATAGGGAAGCGAAGGGCATGAAAAAATGGGGGAGGAGAAAGGGAAGAAGGCAGGAAGGGAGAGGGGAAAAAGATGGAGAATGAATAACAAGAATGAACAATAGGAGAAGGAAAGGAAAAAAAAGGAGATTGAAGAGAAGGAAGAGAACAGAAAAGGTAAAAAAAATACATGGATAAGAAGGGAGGTAAAAATAGGTGATTGGTAAAGGGGAGAGAAGGGAAGAAAGGGGGAAGAAAAACAGACAGGGAGGAAGGGGAGGATGGGGAAGCGAAGGGGATGAAAAAATGGGGAGGGGGTACTCTTTTATGATCCCCAACAAGGACTTAATAATATATTCTGAGAGGGTACGTTATTTTTTGTCCTGTTCATAACACATGTGAATAAATTATAAGTTATTCTTCTTATCATCATCATCTTCACTTGAGTCTCATATTTCATCGCCTCCTCCTCCTCCTCCTCCTCCTTCTCTCCTTCCTTCCTTCCTTCCTCCTCCTCCTCCTTTTTTCCTTCCCGAACCCTTCTCTCCTTCATAAATAGTCTAAGAAATATTGGCGTAATTTTATGTATTTCCATCGTTCTGTGTGTGTGTGTGTGTGTGTGTGTGTGTGTGTGTGTGTGTGTGTGTGTGTGTGTGTGTGTGTGTGTGTGTGTGTGTGTGTGTGTGTGTGTGTGTGTGTGTGTGTGTGTGTGTGTGTGTGTGTGTGTGTGTGTGTGTGTAACTTTCAGCGCATATGTCAAGAATCGGTCTCTCACCTTCTCTCTCTCTCTCTCTCTCTCTCTCTCTCTCTCTCTCTCTTGAGAGAATCAGAGAGAGAGAGAGAGAGAGAGAGAGAGAGAGAGAGAGAAAGAAAGAAAGAAAGAAAGAAAGAAAAAAAGAAGTAATACGTAGGGAAGCTATGTGGGAGAAGGAGGAGGTGGAGGAGGAGGAAGAGGAAGAGGAGGAGGGAGGAATACGTTAACGAGGAGGAAGGGAGAAAGAGGGATCAAGGAGAGAGGAGGGGAGAGAAAGGTCGGAAGGGGAGGAGGAGGAGGAGGAGGAGGAGGAGGAGAGAAGAGGAGGAGAGAAGAGAAGGAGGCGTGTTAATGAAGCTGGATTTGATAGAGTTTTATTTCCTTTCTATTGTTTAGTGAGCGACAGACAGACGAATGGAAGAGAAAAAGAGAAAAAAAAACACGGAATAAAAGAGAAATACACTGGCAAAACAAACACACAAACACACACACAAACACGCACATCATCATCACCATCTATCATAGTCGAGAGAAGAGAGAGAGAGAGAGAGACAGAGAGATTAAAGGGAAAAAAACTTGATTATAAGGAGTTGGATCGCTTTTGGAACCTGTTAAGGCATGTTCGAACCTCTCTACCTGCCTACCTTTTACATCTATCTACCTGTCAATCTGTCTACCTATCAACATGTTTACCTTTCTATTTTAAGTTCCCCCTCTTCCCCTTTTCCTTCCCCATCAATTCCCCTTCCCCACATCTATTTTTCTTCCTCCTTCCCCGTCTCTTTCCTTCTCCAATCTCTTCTCCACCTGTCTATTTATCTACCTCTCTACCTGCCTATCTGTCAACCTGTTTAACTGTCTACTTCATTACCTGTCCACCTATCTACCTTTATACATATTTACCTGTTTACCTGCCCTCATTAGTACACGTGCCAGGTAGGGAGGCGGTAGTATACTGTCCCTTTAACTCGGCTCTTTGGTATTCTGTTCTTTACCCTTTACAAATTTGTGCTTTTAGGCAAATGAACGAGAAGGGGGTGATTTCCTTAAGTTTTTGATACTCTCTCTCTCTCTCTCTCTCTCTCTCTCTCTCTCTCTCTCTCTCTCTCTCTCTCTCTCTCTTTGTGTGTATCATCATCTATTCTTTCATATTTTTCCATTTTTTTCCTCTCCCTTTCTTTCCTTCTTTTCTCTCTTCTTTCTCATCTCTCTCCCATCCTTTATTATTTTTTTCTTGCCTTTTTCTCTCTTTTTTTGCTGTTAATGAATGCTAAAAGTCTCGTTCTGTAATACTTTCCCTTTCTTGTTTCTGTGATTTCCTTTTACCTTTTCTTTACCTGGTTTGTATTCGTTTGCTACCTGAAGGAGAGATAGTTAGTGTATGGGCCCGGCAGGTGAAAGGTGAGGTAAGGTAAGTATTCAGGTGTGTTTCTTCTTGTTTCTACGAGTTTTACATATGTTATTTTTTTGTTTGATGAGAATATTCAACTACAAATGGACTCTAGTGATGGTTATGTGGTGTCTGTGTGTGTGTGTGTGTGTGTGTGTGTGTGTGTGTGTGTGTGTGTGTGTGTGTGTGGGTCTGTAAGCAATTAACTTAAAAGGTGTTGTGTGAATCAAAGCGAAGTGTTAAACTGAAACAAAACAAAATAAAACAACAAAAAAAAACCACTCACAGGAACGCAACACAATCGCAACTAATAACACTCGAAAGAACACACACACACACACACACACACACACACACACACACACACACACACACACTCATGCATACAAAGAGCTAAACAGACACATGTATACGAATATTTATACACACACAGACAAACACATTACAGTATTTATTTTATATTTAATTATACATTCTAATCCCTGTCTTCCTTTTTTCTTCTCTCTCTCTCTCTCTCTCTTCCTTTCCCTTTTCCTTTCTCTTTCTTCTTTTACCCATTTCCTATCTCATTATTTCTCTTCTCCCTTTACCCATGTCTCTTCCCCATCCACTTTCCCTCCTCTCTCTTCCCTTCCCTCTTTCCCCTTCCTCTTCCCTTCCCTTTTCCCATCTCCCTCTCTTCCCTGCCTCCCTTCTCCTTTAATCTTCCCTTTCATAGTTCCCATCACCGTATATCCTCCTCCTCCTGCTCCTCCTCTTTCTCCTCCACCTCTCCCCAATCCCGTCACTCATTCTCCTCACCACCACCACCACCACCACCACTATCACTACTACCACCACCACCACCACCACCATCACCACATCACCTCGTTTCACCTCCTCACTCATACCGGCTCATATAACACCTGTGGCTACCCTCTCTCTCTCTCTCTCTCTCTCTCTCTCTCTCTCTCTCTCTCTCTCTCTCTCTCTCTCTCAAGGGGAAAGAAAGGAGGTGTAGAGATACTGTGAAAGAAAACTCGAGCGATGGTTTGGACAGAACGTAAATATTTAATGAAGGAAGAGAGAGAGAGAGAGAGAGAGAGAGAGTAATACCTTATCATAAATTATTATAAAAGACGGCAAAAAGAAAGAAAAAAAGAGGTTATTTCGAAGATCAGATCTTTTTATATGAAGAGTGTTTACCTCTCTCTCTCTCTCTCTCTCTCTCTCTCTCTCTCTCTCTCTCTGTAGTTTCCCCTTTAAAAGTTCACCTTCCTCTCACTCCTTGTGCCTCATCATATATGTAATTACTACAACTACTACTACTACAACTACTACTACTACAACTACTACTACTACTACTACTACTACTACTACTACTACTACTACTACTACTACTACTACTACTACTACTACTACTTCTACTACTTCTGCTACTATTATGACCGCCAGGTGAGCACAGCAACAGGTAACCCAACACAAATGATCGTTCAACAGGTATTAATTATTTACCTGCCGCGTGACACCTGCCGGAGATCCATTACTCAGGGTCACCTTTTTTGGGGGACACAGCCAGGTGAGCTAAATTAATGAACGAACACACGGACACACACACACATACACATATCTGACTACGTACATACATACACACATTCATACATACACACCTCATGAATTAATTAAAAGGCTGGTATTTAGTAACGATTGTACTCTTCTTCCTCCACCTCTTCCTTTTCCTGCTCCTCCTCCTCCTCTTCCTCCTTCCTCTCTTTTTGCTCCTCTTATAACAACAACAAAAAAATGGTAAATAAAATCTGAAAAGAGAAAACAATAAAAGAAATCACTCATATTGTACTACGAATGTTTCCCTTTTTTATTTTTTCTTCTTCCTCCTCCTCCTCCTCCTCTTCGTCCTGCCACTCCCATAACAAAGAAATCCTGATAAAAAAGTAAACATAATAAATAAGAACTGAAAAAGGAAAAAAAAGAGGAAAAAAATACCCTCATTTTTTCTGCTACGAATATTTCTGCTTCTACTTCCTTCTCCTTTCTCCTCCTCCTCCTCCTCCTTCTTTTTCTTCTTCTCTTCTCATCCTCGTCTTCCTTCCACAACAAAAAAGTAATACAGATAAAGAGAAAGAAACAGAAAAAAGAGAAAATATTAAAAAAAACTACTTCTTATAATGTTACCCGATTTCTTCTTCTTCCTCCTCCTCCTCCTCCTCCTCCCGGCCCATAGACAGGTAGCTCAGGTGTGTGGAGAATGTAAGACACGCAGGTGATGAGAAGCAGAAATCCTAGACCCGTACCCTTTCCTCCCTTTTCCCTTCCCTCCCTCTCACCCTCTTTCCCTCCATCGTCCTCTTTGACTACTCCTGCAAAAGTTCTTCCTCTTCATCTTCCTCCTTACCTTTGCTTTGCTTATTGTTTCTTTTCCTCCATTCACCCTTCCTATCTTTATCCTGGTTCTAGTTATTTCCTTTTTTTATGTTCCTCTTTCCTCTTTTTCTATCTTCTTAAATCGTGACCTGTTCTTCACCCTCCTCTTTTTCTCTTTATTTTCTCCTCCTTTTCCTCTCTTCCTCCTATCTTTAAATCACCTTTCGTTATTTTTTTTTCTTTCTTTATCAGTATCAGTCTCTTTATCCTTCATTCTCTCCTTTCCCTTCTTTTATCATCATTGTCATTTCTACTCCCCATCTTCTAAATTACTTCCTTTGCCTCCCCCTCTTCTCTTTTCCCTTCTTCTTTTCCTAGCTTCTAAATTGCTTCCTCTCCTTTGCTATTTTCCCTTCTTCTCCTTCTTTTTATCATTCTCCTTTCTTCTTCTTCCTATCTTCAAAACTCCTTCCATTATTTCTTTTTCGCTTTCTTCCTTTCCTTCCTTCCTTTCTCCTCCTTCGTTCTTATTCAGTTCTCGTCCTCCCTCCCATTCTTCTCCTTTCTTCTTTTAAATATTGCTTCTCCTCACACTTCTCTTCTTCCCTCTCTTTATCTTCCTTTTCATTCTTTCCCACATTTTCTTTTTACTATACTCCTTTCTCATTCCCTCTTTTCTTTCTATTATCTGACCACATCTATTTTCTGCTCCCATCTTTCTTGCAGCCTCTTCCTTTTTTCCTTCATTTCCTCCGTTCGTTTCTCCCTCTCGTATATTCTATCTCGCTCCATCGTTCTCCTCTCCCTCTTCCAATCTTCTCTACCCCCTCTTTATCTTTCCTCACTGTCTGTCTCTCCCTCGTCTTCTCTAGCTCCCCTTTCTCTTATCTCCTGCCTCTCCTTTCATCTCTCCTCCTCCTCCTCCTTCTCCTCTTCCTCCTCCTCCTCCTTCTCTTCCTTCTCCAGCGATCTCTCAACTCCGAACCTTAATCCTTCCCACTTTCCTCCTCCTCCTCCACGTCCTCGTCCTTAACCTCCTCCTCCTCCTCTTCCTCCTCCTCCTCCTCCTGTCTTCCGCTCCCTCCTCCAACTTCCTTCAGCATCTATTTATAGGACTTGTTTCTCTTCGTCGTCTCCTATTTCTGAGTTCGAAGGAGGAAAAAAAAAGGAGAAAATGACAAGGGAATAAGTGAAGGTATTTAAGATTAGAAGATTATGTATTTACCTTCGTGAGAGAGAGAGAGAGAGAATGAAATGACTCGAAATTTAGAGTTACGAGTCACGAAGTTTGCGATTGTGAAAGGAAACATGAAATAACCTGTTCTCTCTCTCTCTCTCTCTCTCTCTGCTTTCCTTTTTTCTTCTTCTCGTTTCCAAGAATCTATTTAATCAACTCACTATTTCTATTTCTTGTGTTTTCTTTGTTGACTTTTTCTCATGATTCCAGTTAATTCTTTTTTTTTCTCTTATTTTTTTGTGTCTTTTGCAAAGTTTTTTTTTCCTTTCTTTGTTCCTCTTTATTTTCACCTCTTCCTTTTCCCTCGTCTCATATTCTTTATCCTTTTCCTCATTTTCATTTCTTCTATATTTTTTTTCTCCTTACTTCCGTGTTTCTCTTGTTTTGTTTTCTTTCTCTCCTCTCTTTCCTCTTCTATCTTTCCTTTTCTCATATTTTCCTTCTTCTTCATTTCTTTTAATTTTCGTTCACTACCTATTCATTTCCTTATACTTCCTCCTCCTCCTCCCCTCCTCCTCCTTCTCCTCCTCCTCCTCCTCCCCCTCTTTCTTTTCCTTTTTCCCATCACCCGGAATGAAAAAATATATTAAACGGTGATTCTTAGCTATCGATTTTCACAAATTACTTTCCCGAGGGTTAAGAGCGGATGAGGCTGAGGAGGAGGAGGAGCAGGAGGAGGAGGAGGAGGAGGAGGAGGAGGAGGAGGAGGAGGAGGAGGAGGAGGAGGAGGCTTTATGATGTGTGATGAAGAGATGAACGAAAAAAGTTAATCTAGCGAGTGTGTTCAAGTGGTATTTATATATATTCTCTCTCTCTCTCTCTCTCTCTCTCTCTCTTCATCCCAATCGTTTTCTCTTATTTTCGTTCTGTTCTTATGTATCTTTTTTCGTCTCTTCCATTCAGCTTCTCTCTCTCTCTCTCTCTCTCTCTCTCTCTCTCTCTCTCTCTCTCTCTCTCTCTCTCTCTCTCTCTCTCTCTCTCTCTCTCTCTCACTTGAAAGGAATAAACAGAAAGAGGAGAGCCGATTCCCGAAGGATCAGCAAGAAATCTATAACTTAGGAACCAACTCCTCCTCCTTCCTCTTCTGAATCTCATATTTACTTGAAGAGAAACAGGTGGGAGGAGGAGGAGGAGGAGGAGGAGGAGAAGAGATAGGACGTGAAGGAGGAAGAAAGAAAGAAGCTTATTAAAGATTCTGAAGTCGACGTTCCATTTTATCTCTGGTTTTGCAAATGAGGTTATTTTTAGGCAGGTGTGTTTACGAGAGCGAGAGAGAGAGAGAGAGAGAGAGAGAGAGAGAGAGAGAGAGAGAGAGAGAGAGAGAGAGAGAGAGAGAGAGAGAGAGAGAGAGAGAGAGAGAGAGAGAGAGAGAGAGAGAGAGAGAGAGAGAGAGAGAGAGAGAGAGAGAGAGAGAGAGAGAGAGAGAGAGAGAGAGAGAGAGAGAACAAACACCCTTGATGCCACGCAAAGGCTCATAAACTACACTTACATAAAACAAACACACACAAACACCGGCCATAAATTCCTCAGTAAGAATAATCCGCCTCTAAGGTAGAAAAAAAAACCAGGGGGACGAATTCAGCAAGTTAATAAAAGACGGTGAAAAATATGCGACTGAAATCTAATCCGCCAAAAACACGAGGAAATGAGACGATGATGAGAATCCATAAACAGGAATCGAATGAGATCAGGAAAGAGAAGTGAGGAGGATCAGGAGAGGATATTAGAGTTGGATTCCACACACGCATAACCCAAAAAAAACAGATTAAGAATTCCATGCAGGTAAACAAATATGATAAATTTAGAAGGAAATGCATATAGGAAAAAGAAGACAAGAAAGAACATCATTTAGAGTTTAAAAATAATGCATAAAACGAATGACACCATGACAAAAAAATGAGGAAAATAATAATAATAATAAGAAGAAGAAATGAGAAGAAATAAGAAAGACTATGAAAGAAATGAGAGTAAAAATGAATAAGAAAGAAAATATGTAGAATAGGTCAACTAAAAATAGCATAACATTCATAAAAGTTTTCCCAATCAAAATTCGTATAATAAGTGTATAGAAAAAAAAATGCTTATAAATGTGAATATTCATAAGACCAAAACAGAATATGACTAATTTCACATAATTTAAGAGATAAATAGAAAGAGATAGACAGATAGAGAGACCCAGACAAATAAATAGATAGAGAGGAAGAGAGAGACAGAGACAGCGAAAAAAAGAGGTTGCTATTTATTATTACAACAAAACGAAAAAAATAAATATAAACGTGGTCAAATTAGTGTTCTAGAGAGACAGAGATAGAGAGATATATAGATAAATGAAGAGGAAGTGAGAGACAGAGACAAAGAACGAAAAAAAAAAGAGGATGCTACTTATCATTAGAAAGAAGAAGAATAAAAGAAAAAAGAAAAGAAAAAGTGAAATCTAGGTCACCACATATTCCACACCACACACCTGTACGGCTTTAATTGAACAGGTAGACAGGCAGGTGTGTGTTTAGTAAGGCATCACCTCTGTACAAACACATGAATGCTCGTCTGATTATGCATACAGCTTAGTGCGTGTGTGTGTGTGTGTGTGTGTGTGTGTATGTGTGTGTGTGTGTGTGTGTGTGTGTGTACTCTCCTTCGTTGCCAGTCGCTCATTCCAAAATTAGGCTGCAGGTACCCTTTCTCTCTCTCTCTCTCTCTCTCTCTCTCTCTCTCTCTCTCTCTCTCTCTCTCTACCTCCGTTACTCCACATTCCTTCTCTCCTTTTTATCTATCTTCCTCCTTTCTCCTTCCTTCTCCTTCCTGCCATTTCTCGCTATCATTATTCTCCTGTTTGTTATTTTTATCTTTCTCGAGTTTACTGTTCCTCTATTTCTTGTTACATATTTCTTTACACCTCTTTATCTCCTTTCTCTTTCACTTTATTCTCTCTTACATAATGTCTACACTATTTTTACTCTCTTCATTCTCTCTCTCTCTCTCTCTCTCTCTCTCTCTCTCTCTCTCTCTCTCTCTCTCTCTCTCTCTCTCTCTCTCTCTCTCTCTCTCTCTCTCTCTCTCTCGCTTTGTGCATTTATTTTCGCAAACTCAGTCTTAATAAATACTGTTTTCTGTTCTCTATTCAATGTTCTACCTTTTCCTACACTAACTTCACTTTATTTAACTTTTTCTTCTCTATTTTTCTCTTATCTTCTCTTCTCTCTCCTCTTCTCTTTTGCCGTTGTCTTCCTCTTCCTTTCTTCTCTTGCTTCACCATTTATTCGATTCATTAATTCACTCTTATCTTTATCTTCAGTAAATATTATCACTTCTTTCATACTTACCATTTAACATTTTCCTTCAATATTCCTTTTATTATTATTTTTTTCTTTCCTCTCGCTATTTATCTATCTATCTATCTATCTATCTTTCTATAATAATCTACCTCTTTACCTTTTCCTGCAATGTTTCTCTTATATTTATCTTTTTCTTATCTCTCTCTTTCTCTACTTATCTATCTCTCTATTTCTTTCTCTTCTCCCTTCTCTCTCTTTCCGTTATCTTCTTCCGTTTCACAATCTCTCTAACTCTCCATTTCAATCAATACGGAGGCATTCATCCCTCCGTGCTAATCCTTATTCACTCTCTCTCTCTCTCTCTCTCTCTCTCTCTCTCTCTCTCTCTCTCTCTCTCTCTCTCTCTCTCTCTCTCTCTCTCTCTCTCTCTCATACACACACACACACACACACACATACACACACACAGGTAAGATCACCCACGTCCAATCAGTGTCACTCACCTGTGATTCCTTACTCTCTCTCTCTCTCTCTCTCTCTCTCTCTCTCTCTCTCTCTCTCTCTCTCTCTCTCTCTCCAGGTGAATAAGGTATAAGGTGTTGATTAGACCCAGGTGTGTGTGTGTGTGTGTGTGTGTGTGTGTGTGTGTGTGTGTGTTATGTATGCAAGGCTGACTGTTGCGTGGATGGAATAAAACATGAAAAACAAACAAACAGAATAATGCATATTTTTTTATACATCCCTTTCTAGGAAACACACAAACACACAAACACACGCACATAGGAAAGATAACACACTCACACACAGAAAGAAAAACACACTCAAAGACATAAACAATATTAAAAACACGAGAAACAAACAACAACAACAAAAAAAACACTCCAGAAATCTCAAAACAAAAAACAAACACACCTCAACTATTACACAAACACAATCGCAAACAAACAAATTACTACATCATGAAACGGGAAAACAAACACTCAAGCAAATTATATCAAAACGCAAAACTCTTCTTCTTCCTCTTCCTCCTCTTACAATATTAGACTCTCCTATTCCTCTCTCATTCCTCCTCTTCTGCCTCCTCTTCCTCTCTGACTCTCCTCCTCTGCCCTCTCTTCTTCCTCCTCCTCCTCCTCCTCCTCCTTATCCTTCATCTCCTACTCATTTCCTTTTTGTTTCTCCTCCTCTTACTCTGCCTCTTTTTCCTCTCTCTCTCTCTTTTCTCTCTCTCTCTCTCCTGTTTCTCATTCTCATGCTCCTCTCTCTTCTGTCCCTCGCTCTCCTCTTCCTCTCTTTCCTCTTCCTCTGCCACCTCTTCCTCTGCCTCCTCTTCCTCTATCACCTCTTCCTCTGCCTCCTCTTCCTTTGCTTCCTCTTCCCCACTCTCCTCTTCCTCTGCCTCCTCTTCCCCACTCTCCTCTTCCTCTGCCTACTGTTCCTCTCTCTCCTCTTCTTCCTCTGCCTCCTCTTCCTGCGCCTCCTCTTCCCCACTCTCCTCTTCCTCACTCTCCTCTCTCTCCTCCTCTTCTGTCTCCTGATCCTCTCGCTAAGGCTGTTCTTAGCAAGGTAACGCGCGGGAATGTAAGGTGTGATAGAAGGCTCTTGACGGCCCTCCAAACGAGGCGCCTCCTGACCCTTCGACTTAGTGGGGAGGGAATCCTTAAGAGGCGAAGGTGAAGGTGAGGTGGAGGAGGTGGAGCTGAAGGTTAAGGTGGAGGCTACGTGAGGGAGGTGGAATAAATGGTGGTGGTGGTGGTGGTGGTGGTGGATAAATGTTAAGGTATAGGTGTAAGAAGAAGGTAAAATGGAGGTGGATGTGGTAGGTGGAATGGATGTGGAGGGAGATGTGGAGTATGAGGTGGAAAAGGAAGGTTGTGAAGGTAATTTATATATGGATGGAAAGTAAGGTATTGGATGGTAGAGGTCTAGATAGAGGTGGAGGGAGAAAGTGGAGGAAGGTTTCAGCATGTGGAGGCAGAAGCAAGGTGTAGGAGGAGGAAGAGTTGGAGGCGGAGAGAGAAGGTATATAGATGAAGGTTGAAGACTGGTGAAGGCGGGAGGAAAGAGATGGAGGCTGGTGGACAAATAAGGGAGGAGATGGAGACGAGAGACTGGGATTGGAGAAGAAGGAAGAGGTGGAGAGTAGTGAAGGAAAGAAACGAGAAAGAAAAGAGAAAAGAAAGGTCGAATTACAAGAAGAAAGGAAGGAAAGGGAAATAAAAAGTGGACGAGGTGAAGTTAAAACGCGAGCAGAAAAAGAAAGGTTGAGGCATAAGATAAAAAAAAGGAACAAAAGAGATAAAAAAAAGTTAGTTGAGGGTAAGAAGTGAAGGGCTAGGAGTGCATTGTGAAGGAAGAGAAAGAGGGAAAGAGGGAGAGAAAGAGAGGGAGAAGAGAGGTGAACGAGACGGATGACTGAATGAATGGAGCAAAAGTCTAGGAGAATGCACGGACGAGGCTGCCGGGAAAGGGTGAAGGAAGGCACGGGGAACCGAACTGGGGCGAGGTGGTTGGGGGAGCGGTAGGAGGGACCGTAAGACGCAATAATGCAGCCCGCGGAGAGGATCATAAAAGAAAGAAAGAAAAAAGGAAAAATTGCATGTGAACGAAACTACTTAACCAAAAATTATCCTGCGCCAGAAAGTAATGAAAAAAAGCAGCAGTAGTTTATTAAAAGAAGAAATCAGGATGTAGGCTAGAGATAAGAGGTGATAGCATACGAAAATACGAAAGAAACGTGTAGATAATGAGAAGACAGACTGACAATGAAGAGCCAGCTGATCGAGACAAGAAGAGATAAAATGAAAAAAACAAAAAAATGGAAAAGACAAATAAATAGATAGATAGAGATAGACAGACAGAGTTAGACAGTAAAGAACGATGGAGACAGAAACAGGAAGAGACAGAAAGGCGTAAACAACAAGCTGAAAAAGAGAGACTGCAAAAAAGATAAATACACAGGTAGACAGATAAAGCTGAAAAAGAGACAGAAAGAGAGATAGAAAGACAGACAAAATAAGAGAAAGAGATAAAAAAAAGAAACAGACATTACGCAATCAAAGACAAAAACTAACATAGGAGCGTGACCCAAATTACTACACAGATGAGAGAAAGAAAAATAAATGCAATCACTGAATCACACAGGCAGTAATTAGCCAGCAGGGGAATGCATGTCAGTTAGCGTTCCTGGCAGGACATACTCGGAGGGGAGGGTGGAGAGGGGGTGTTGAGGGGGGGGTAGGAGGGGGGGCGTGTCAGGAGGGAGCTCATGACACGCGTTAGGCCAAAAAACGACATCAAAGGACAGTAAACAGGAGAGTAAACAAGCTTATTAACAGGGAGTGGCATACCTGTAAACACCTCTCGCCGCTGTTACCTGTGTGTGTGTGTGTGTGTGTGTGTGTGTGTGTGTGTGTGTGTGTGTGTGTGTGTGTGTGTGAACGTATAGATGTATGTATGTGTGTATGTGTATGTATTTATAGATGGATGGATAAATGGATAAATGGATTGACAAGTTTGATTTTCATTTTTTTCATCTTTTTTTTTTGTAAATGGATTAAAATTGGATCTGGTTTACTGTTTCCCATTAAAGCATTATACTGTTAAAACCTCTCTCTCTCTCTCTCTCTCTCTCTCTCTCTCTCTCTCTCTCTCTCTCTCTCTCTCTCTCTCTCTCTCTCTCTCACACACACACACACACACACACACACACACACACACACACACACTCACACCCACACCCACCCACACGCACACAGAAAACCCCGAAAACACGACAGACAGCAAAAGAAAAATCAAAACAAAACAAAAAACATTATAAAAAAAAATCCACCCGACACAACATGAAAAATCCCAAATCCCCTCCAGACTTGATTACGGACTTTTCCCCTCGTGTCCAAGTGACGTAAAATGGATCGCTTCCACTGTTCTGAATGGCAATGAGAAATGTGTTGCTGCCATCTGGCGGGAGAAAACGGAGGGTGTCTGAGAGGAAGAATGAGAAGGGGAGATTTACACTAAAATAAAAAATACCGTAAAATAAGAAGAAAAAAGAGTGAATACGTGTTCATATACATAGGGAGGAGGATTTTTATAGTTACCAGAGAGAGAGAGAGAGAGAGAGAGAGAGAGAGAGAGAGAGAGAGAGAGAGAGAGAGAGAGAGAGAGAGAGAGAGATAAAGAGAGAAGAAAACAAGAGAAATCACGCGTTAATTATATAGAGAGAGAGAGAGAGAGAGAGAGAGAGAGAGAGAGAGAGAGAGAGAGAGAGATAATGTAGTGAGTGAACGAACGTCGAGATAAACGAGGGAAGGATGATAAAAGAGAAGAGTTTGTGAGCCTCGTTTAAACTTTGAAAGAAAAAAAATAAGAAAAGGAGTAATTAACCTCTTTAATTTTTTGAGAGAGAGAGAGAGAGAGAGAGAATCATTCTAGTCTCAAGTCAGCGAATCACAAGACAGACTCTCTCTCTCTCTCTCTCTCTCTCTCTCTCTGTATCTGTATCTGTGTGCGTGTGCGTGTGCGTGTGCGTGTGTGTGTGTGTGCGTGTGTATGTGTGTGTGTGTAACCTGTTCACCACTCAATGCATACAAAGGAACACACAAACAGAAACACAAACAAACACAAACAAACACACACACCAAAAAACACGTCACCTGCCTCCCTTCACACCTGCGCCGTCCAATCAGTTCATGCATTGCTACTCGCCTCTCGATTTGGAATATTCATGCGGAAAAAAAACTCAACTCTGACTCACCTACGCACAGTTTCGTTCTCTCCTGAAATAGTGTTGACGGAAAGAGAGCGAGGAGGTGAGAGTTGGATATAGGAAAACTAAATAAAGTGGGAGAGAAGTGGAGGAAATCAAGAAGAGGGAGAGTTAGGTAAAAGGCAGAGATGGAAAGGCAGGAGGAAAGGTATGAAGGTAAGAGGGAAGGTGTGATTAAGGTTGGTATTGTCAAATGCTCCCATCCCTCACACCAACTATTTCCAAAGGCCAAAAAGGAGGTTAATCGAGTTATAATGAGTGCTCTTTTAGGTTAACGGTACAGAATAAGGCTCAGACTACCACCAGGGTCATAAAAGTACCCTTGGAAATGCCCCAAACTCCCACGAAAGACTAGTAAATTACGTGTTCTTGGGCGCAGAAATGTTTAAAAATATGGCCCTAAGGTTCGGAGGAAAAAAAAGGTAAGTAGGAAGGAAGGGGATGAGTGTTCCATTCCACATACACTCACCAACCAACACACGCTCTCTCCTTCACCTACTTTCACCTGTACCCTTATATCTATCCTCACCTATCCCACACACACTCTTTTCATCTATATTTTTCACCTATCTCACTCTAATAAACACAAATTCTGCTTCACCTGTCTTCACCTTTACGCTTATTTCTCTATCCTCACCCTTCTCACACACTCTTTCCCTCTATCATTTTCAGTCATTCTTATTAATCCATCACCTATTGTCACCTTTATCAAAGCATCCCTATCCCTATCTCGCACCCCTTCTATCTCTCTCAGTAATCTCCAGCATCCCATCTCGCGTTCATCTCCCACATTCAGCATCCCGTAAAACATTTCACCTAATTCCCGTACCCACATCTATTTTCTCCCACCCTTCCCAGCATCCCATCTCACCTTCATCTCCCACACTCAGCATTCCTTACAACATAACTTCACCACTACTTACCTAACTCAAGTAGCCACATCCATTTCTACCCATCCCCCTCAGCATCCCATCCCGCCCTCATCTCCCACACTCAGCATCCGAAACAGCACCACCTCACTTTCTCTCTCCTCTCCCTTCTGATTCTCCTTTCCCCATCTCCCTCCCCAGCATCACATCCCGACCTCATCCTCTACATTGAACATCTCACACAACATAACCAAACTTCTTCACCAGAGTTCATTTTACGACTTCAATTCACTTCACCAATTTACGCACTCCTACTCTCTCCTCTCTCATCTCTTTCCACCTTCCCCAGCATCCCTTCCCACCCTCATCTCTCACACCCAGCATCCCAAACAGCATTACCAGCTAATTCTATCGTTTCATCCACTCACTTCACTTCACAAAACCTATCTCTCGCACTCCTCTCACCTCTCCACTCTCTTCCCCTCTCCCCACCCTCCCAGCCCTCCCAGCCCTCATCCCCCGCACTCAGCATCCCACACAGCATCACCACCACTTGGCCAGCTTCACGCAACAATGGCGCGCTAAGAAGAGCTAACAAAGACACCGACGCCTCGCGCGGAGCCCAGCCACCTGTCAGCGGCGTCGAGGTGTTTGGGGAGGCAATCGATACCACCTGAGCCGCCTCCTCCTTCCTCTCCTCGTCCCACTTGTCGGACACTCACAGGTATTTACGTAGATGTTTACTGAGGCTCTTACACACATACATACATACATACATACATACATACATATATACATACATACATACATACATACATACATACATACTTAGATGGTCACTTGAATAAATTTACACATTCATACATTATACATACATAGAAAGACACAGATACAGCTTACATCAACACACACATGCATACATATATACATACATAAACATACATCCTTATACATACATACATACATACATACATACATACACAAACAAACAGGCAGACAAGTAAGCATATTTTTGTTGCTATCCAATTTTTTTTTATTATTATTGTTATTTTTTTGTGAATATGGATGAAAAATAATAATAAGAAGAAAAGGAACTGGCAATATTTCTAACACATCGTAACATAATAATAATAATAATAATAATAATAATGATAATGATAATAACGCTGATAATAATGATCATATAAGAATATTCTACAAGGACACAAATTTTCATGCTTCTCTTGTTTTTCCGGCGCGCTCCTCAATAAAACTAATTAACGATCCTGACTAATTAACCTTTTTTTGGCAGGTAAGCTTCTCTTTGTTAGTGTAAATTACTTTTTTTTTCAATTCAAAAGCTGTGCAGGTGATGCTTAGAAATACGTCTTGCGAGCAACACACACACACACACACACACACACGCATACACATACCAACCCACACTCTCACATACATACACACATACATACATACATACATACACACATGCACACACTTACGCACGCACACACAAACCACTTGACCCAACAGCA
This sequence comes from Eriocheir sinensis, assembly GCF_024679095.1. Taxonomy (NCBI): domain Eukaryota; kingdom Metazoa; phylum Arthropoda; class Malacostraca; order Decapoda; family Varunidae; genus Eriocheir; species Eriocheir sinensis. The sequence continues at coordinate 18,956,937 of NC_066521.1, read as the reverse complement.
GATTCATGACAATCTCTCTCTCTCTCTCTCTCTCTCTCTCTCTCTCTCTCTCTCTCTCTCTCTCTCTCTGTCCTGTAAGACGACTTCGATCAAGGCTTTGGAAGGGAGGAAGAAGGAGAGAAGGAAGGAGGGAAGGAGAGAAGGAAGGAGGGAAGGAGGGAGGTAAAAGAGGGGAAGGGGGAGGAATATAGGTCCATCGTGCGGTCTTACTTTTGAGGGATTAGGAAGGTGAAGGAGGAGAGACAGGAGGGAGGGAAGGAGGGAGGGAGGGAGTAAGGGAGAGAGACGAGGAGAGTGAGACGAGGGAGGGAGGGTTGAAGCTCAAAGGGATGTCAGAGAGTAAGAGGAGGAGGAGGAGGAGGAGGAGGAGGAGGAGGAAGAGGAGGAGGAGGAGGAAGAGGAAGAGGGTTTTACAAGAAGGGAAGTGTGTGGGAGGTAGTGAAGAGAAGATTGGTAGCGGCTTGTTGGTGCAAAAAAAAAAAGAAAAGGAAAAAAGAAAAGATGAAAAAACTATGGCAGGGAAAAAAAGTTAAAAGAGAAAGAGAACAAAAGAAAGAAAAGAAAAAAAAAAACAGGGGGAGGATTTGCGTGCAAGGGGGAACACAAAGATAACACAAAGCAAAAAAAAAAAAAAAAAAAGAAAAAAAAAGAGAGAGAGAGAGAGAGAGAGAGAGAGAGAGAAAACCCCTGAATGCAAGACTAAAGAAAAGATACATAGAAACAGAATGCAAATAACAGGGAAACAACAGGGACGGAGAAAGAGGGAAGGGGAGATAAGGGAAGGGAAGGAAGGGACGAGGGCAAGGGTACACTGTGAGGTGGTTACATACAATACCTGGGTAAAGAAGGGCCACAGGGAATTGAAAGGGAATAGAAAAGACAGTTGGATGGAGAGAGGGAAGGAAAAAAGGAAGTGGGTCAGGGAGAGAGGAGAGATGGATAGAGTGAGGGGAGGAGGAAATGAGAAAGAGTGGCTCGAGGGAGGAAAGAGAGAATAGGAAGGAAGGAAGGAAGGAAAGAAGGAAGGAAGGAAAAAGGTAGAAATGAAGGAAAAACGAAAATTGAAAGGTAGAAGGACTTAAGTGAGAGACGAATATGGTGTGGATAAACTAAGGAGAATGATTAAGAAAGGTGGATGCGCTAATGATGAAAAAAAAGATGAGAGGTGGATAGATAAAGACATGAATAGCTTAAGGAAAAAGAGAAAAAAACGAAAGGTGGATAAACTTGCGGGAAAGAAACTGAAGGAAAGATAAAAAGGATGAATGATGAATGAAGAGAAAAAGAAGAGAGGGATGGACTTAGAGGAAGACATAAAGCGATGAATGAACCAGAGTTATGAATGGGGTTTAGGAGGAAGAGAAAAAAAGGTGAATGATGAGGGTAGGCTTAAGGGAAGATAAGAAGAGATGAATGAATGAAAAGAAGAGTATAGTGAATGGGTCAAAGGAGGAAGAGAAAAGGAACTAATGAATGGGAGGAAGGATGGGGTGAAGGGGGGTGAAGGAGGAGGGTGGAGTGGGTGGATGGAGTGTATGGGAGGGAGATGAACTCTTCGTCTAACTCACCCTAAGAAGATGCTGTCGTGGGAGTGGGAGTGGAAGGCGGGGATCCTCAACTTCGGGAGTACGATGGTCTTTCCCTTCCGAGTCCTGACAGTGAAGGTGGAGGCGAAGTGCAGCTCGGGCGTCGGGTTGTGCGGGGACAGAATGGTGAGGCCGCGGCGTTCCGGAGGGCCCAGGAGCGGCGAGAGGCTGGATCCTGTTGGGGAGGAGCTGAGGTCGTGGAAGGACGGGACTTTGAGCTCCATGGAGGCGATGATTGAGTTGCGGTCGGCGGTTCGGGTTCGGGTCTTGGAGCGGGGACTATCGGGGCATCGGAAGGAGGTACCCACAAGCTTCGAGGACTCCGTGAACCTGAAGTTGGTGCTCTCGAAAGCCGTGGTGGTCTCCGGGATGCTGCTAAAGCCGTGGCTGAGGTTGCGATGGGTACCAGAGGCGGAGGAGGAGGCTTCATGGAGCTTATACTTGAAGACCTCCTGGTGCTTATGCTTCTCCTGGTTCTGCTGCGTCTTCCACCTTGGGCTCTCCGGCGTCCTCTCCCTCCTCAGTGCCTCCTGCGGCTCCGTGAACTTGACCGTGTGTCTGGGACTGGCGGAGGAAGAAGAAGAGGACCCCGTGGAGTAGTGGCGCCCCTTGCCTAGGATACTGACCGGCTCCTGCACGTGGGATGTCGAGGATGAGGTGAAGGATGTGGACGAGGATGAGGAGGTGTGGTAGACGACGTTGCTGGTCATGGTGTGACTTTGCAGCGCCTCTGACAGGACGGAGAGGTGGCCCCGGCCCCGCACCTCCCCGGGCTGAACCAGGGTGGGGAGGCAGGCGGCGCCCTCCTCCCCCTGCTCCCCCTGGGTCGCCATGGTGAGGGCAAAAGGGCGTGAGGTGTAGGGCTTGCTCGGACGGTCTATCTTTCCACCACTTCCACCACCGCCTCTCCTGCCGTTTCTGTCCACCCCTCCCCGACGCGTCCTTTTCCGGCTCTCCTGACGCGGCGGGGGCTTCAGGGACACCAAGGTACACCGCTGAGGGTTAAGGGTCAAGGGTGTGCGCGGGTTGACAACATTCCTAGGTCAACACTCCCCGTCCCGTCCCTTCCGTTCACACCACAATCTCACTCGCGTTAAACCGTCGACTCTTTTCACACTTTTAATTTACCTGAAAACACATTGAATCACCTGGAAACGATGGAGGAGCGTGAGTGAATGCGTTCTTTTCTCTCTCCACTCTCTCCACTCCACTTCGCAGCAACCCGAGCCACCGCCGCGGACGAGAGAACACTTTCGGACTCTCTACTCGCCTCTAATCTACCTGAAACGCATTGATTCACCTGCAAATGATGGAATAGAGTGAGTTAATACTTTTTATTTGTCTCTACTCTTTCTCTCTTTTGCTCTCTTCTCTTTGTAGCAACTTTCGAAAATCTGACTCTATTCACGCCTCTAATTTACCTGAAACCCACTCAGTCATTTGGAAACGATAGAATAGAGTGAGTTAATACTTTTTTTCTCTTCAATCCACTCTCTCCTCTTCTCTTTACTTCGTACCACCTGGACACGATAGAATAGAGTGAGTTAATACTTTTTTTCTCTTCAATCCACTCTGTCCACTTCTCTTCACTTCGTACGACTTGGACACGCTAGAATAGAGTGACCTAATACTTTTTTTTTTCTCTTCAATTCACTCTGTCCACTTCTCTTCACTTCGTACGACTTGGACACGATAGAATAGAGTGACCTAATACTTTTTTTTTTCTCTTCAATTCACTCTGTCCACTTCTCTTCACTTCGTAGCAGCCCAAGCCGATGCCAACACGGACGAGAGGACACTTTCGGAAATCGGATTAAGGATTCATTTTTGCGTCCGCCGTCCTCTCGAAGCTTGGGGTACTTGAGAAGCGAGTCACGAGCGCGGCGGGGAAGCGGCGGCGGCGAGGCGAGACGCGACATACGAGAACGGACGAGAACGAGGTTGTTGTATTCACAGACACGCTGATCCGCCCACTCTCTGTCCCTCTGTACACATAACTCCTCCCGACACACACACACACACACACACACACACACACACGCCTTTTATGACCCTCTACAGCGTTACTTGCGTGCGTTGCGTCACCGAGGAAAGGGAACGAAGCGTGTGACGGAAACAAAGGATGAAGAAGCCAAGATTAAAAACTTAAAAAACGACGGCTTACATACACACACACACACACACACACACACACACACACACACACACACACGCCTTTTATGACCCTCTACAGCGTTACTTGCGTGCGTTGCGTCACCGAGGGAAGGGAACGAGGCGTGTGACGGAAACGGCGGTTGAGGAAGCCAAGATTAAAAAAAAAAAAAAAAAAAAAAAACCGACGGCTTTTACACACACACACACACACACACACACACACACACACACACACACACACACACACACACACACAGTCAAACACGGTACACAGAGATGTTCCAAAATGATGTTATGGTCCGCACACAGGAAAACCGCATTTGCTAGGAGGCTCAGGAGGTAAAGGAGTGAATTAAATAGACAGGTCAATAGCCAATAGCCGCCCACACACCCTTAACCCCTCCTCCCTCCCTCCCTCTCACTCTCCTTCAAACAGAAAAAAAAAACGAAATTCAGATAACATACAGACAAGTGACACCTCTTCTTCTTCCCTCCCTCTCTCTTTTCTCCTTCATCCTTTTTCCCCCTCTCAGAAAAATACTCGAAATTTAAACAACATGCAAAACTAACTCACTCGATTATAAGACAGTTCAATATGCGCCCACTCGTCCTTCATCCCCACTCCCCTCACACTCCCTCCCTTCCTCCTTCCCTCTCCCTCCTTCTTCCCCTCTTAGTAAAACCCCCAAAATTAACATAGCATGCAAAAATCTAACTCCTTCGATTATAAGACAGTTCAATATGCGCCCACTCGTCCTTCAGCCCCACTCCCCTCACACTCCCTTCCTTCCTCCTTCCCTCTCCCTCCTTCTTCCCCTCTTAGTAAAACCCCAAATTAAGATAGCATGCAAAAATCTATTCCTTCGATTATAAGAGAGTTCAGTTGTCTCCCACTCATCCTTCAGCCCCACTCCCTTCCTCCTTCCCTCCCACTCCTTTTTCCCCTCTTAGTAAAACCCCAAATTAAGATAGCACGCAAAAATCTAACTCCTTTGATAAGAAAGTTCAGTTGTTGCCCACTCACTCCTCAACCGCACTCCCTCTCACACTCCCTTAATCTTCCCCTGCTCCTCCTCCTCCTTTACTCTCTTCCCCTCTAGAAAAAAAAAATTAGAGAGCATACAAAAACCTATCTCCTTCAAACACCCATTACCCCTTAAACCAAACTTCACTCTCCCTTAATCCCTCTCTTCCTCCCTCCCTTCCTCTCTCCCTCTCCTTCTTCATCCTCTTTCCCTCTCTCAGTAAACCCAGAAATTCAGACATGCAAAAAAAAATTAAGTCCTGTGCTTATTTTTTTTTAAATGTCTATCATGCCTCTCCACTTTACTCGCATATTCCTACATTCCTGCTTCTCTTACGTTTATATTCCCACATTCCTGCCTTCCCAGTACCCCTCCTGCCCTTGTTTCCACCCTTCTTTATCCTCTTCAGCTCCTTACTCTCACGGAAAAAGGGAATTCAAATAACTATACAAAAAACAATCTTATTCCCACATTCCTGCCTCACTAGTACCCCTCCTCTTCTTGTTCTCACCCTTCTTTATCCTCTTTATCTACTTACTCTCACGGAAAAAGGGAATTCAAATAAATATACAAAAAACAATCTTATTCCCACATTCCTGCCTCACTAGTACCCCTCCTCTTCTTGTTCTCACCCTTCTTTATCCTCTTTAGCTACGTACTCTCACGGAAATAGGGAATTCAAATAATTAAACAAAAACAATCTTATTACCACATTTCTGCTTTTTCTCCACCCCTCCATTTCCGCATCAATCCTCTCTATTCCTTTTCCACCCTCCACACTCACAGAAAACAGATACTCCAGATAATATGAAACTAAATCCACTATATTTCAACATTCCTGCTCTTTTTTCATATCCCTCTTTCGTATTTTCACTCCTTTTCATCCCTCTTTCTCTCTCTCACCCCTCTACAATAACAGAAAAAAAGATAGTTAAGATAATATGAAACTAAATCCACATCATTTCAACATTCCTACTTTTTCTTCATATCCTTCTTTCATATTTTCATTCCTTTCCATCTCCTTGTACCTCTCTCTTTCTCTCTCTCACCCCTCTACAATAACAGAAAAAAAGATAGTTAAGATAATATGAAACTAAATCCACATCATTTCAACATTCCTGCCTTTTCTTCATATCCCTCTTTCTTATTTTCACTCCTTTCCATCCCCTTTCCACCTCTCTCTTTCTCTCTCTCACCCTTCTACACTCACATAAAAAAGATAGTCAAGATAATATGAAACTATATCCACCTCATTTCAACATTCCTGCTTTTTCTTCATATCCCTCTTTCTTATTTTCACTCCTTTCCATCCCCTTGCACCTCTCTCTTTCTCTCTCTCTCCCTTTTACCCTCACAGCATAAGAATGGGAGGCAAGATACATAACTTCAAAAACTTCTATCTTCTTTCAACATTCCAGCTTTTTCTCCACAATTCCTATCCTTCTCAAACTTTTTCCTTTCCCCTTTATCTCACAGAATATGAAAAGGGAGTCTAGATAGCTATGGAAAATCTATCTTATTTCAACATTCTTACTTTTCCTTCACCCCTTTCTATTTCTCCTCCTCACCCCTTTCCATACCCTTTTCACTTCCCTCTCAACTCTCACAGTTAAGAGAAAAGGGAATTCAGATCAGTTCGTCCACATTTTCATCCCTTCTCAACCCTTTTCAATACCCGTTTAAACCTTCTACAGTCACTTCTCACAGAATAAAATAAAGGGAAATTCAGATCACCTTTTCAATACCCCTTTAAACCTTCTACAGTCACATCTCACAGAATAAAACAAAGGGAAATTCAGATCACCAATTCAGTACCCTTTTTAACCTTCTACAGTCACTTCTCACAGAATAAAACAAAGGGAAATTCAGATAAGTTCATCCACATTTCCATCCCTTCTCAACCCTTTTCAATACCCCTTTCCAACCTTCTACTGTCACTTCTCTCAGAATATTAAAAAAAGGAAATTCAGACCACCTCCAAAAACTAGAAAGCATGAAAATTCACCCTATCCTTCCTCCAGGTGGTTTTCGCTTCTCAATCTGGCCAGGTGAAGAGTGTAATTATTCTTCAATCCCTGTGACATTTTTCCGCCGTGTGTCAGAGGTCTCCGTCGGTGCGTTTGTGTCGTTCCCAGAGAGCCTGTGACCTTTCCTCTTCCTCCTCCTCCTCCTCCTCCTCTTCCTCCTCGCTCCCGGCTCATGCTGACTGCAGGGAAAATGTTCGAGCGGTCTGTCTGACTGAGTGAATGAGTGACTGGCTAATTGACTGACTGAATAAATGAATGACTGGTTGACTGACTGACTGACTGACTGGCCAATTGAAAAAATGACTGACTGACTACCTGACTGACTGACGGGCGAACTGGCTGGATACCTGACCGACTGACTGACTGGCCTACTGAAAAAATGACTGACTGACTACCTGACTGACTGACGAACTGACTAAAATGACTGAATGCCTGATTACATACCTACCTGCTCGCCTGCCTGACATACTAACTGATTACCCACCTACCTGCATGATTGACTGAGAGGCTGCCTGACTAACTGACTGGCTGATTTTTTTTACCTACTGACTAAAATGACTGACTCACTGACTGTCTGCCTGCCTGCCTGACATACTAACTGACTGACTAACTAGAGCATCCGACTGGCTGACCCCCCCCCCCCCCCACACACACACTCTCACACACACCACCTCGCATCGGCCGCGCCTGAAGGGGAAAGCATATTCGTGTTTATCTTTCCAACACAATAACAAGATTCGATTCTAGCGAGGCGCGAAGAAGGGGAGAAGAAGGCGCGACGCTGAGGCTGCCGGGAGATAAGGAGGGAGAAGAGGAGGAGAGGGGAGAAGGAGGGGAGAGAAGTGGGAAGGAGTGGAAGGAAACAGGATGAAAAGACCAGAGGAGGGAAAAAAGAGAGGCAGGGAGAGAGGAGGAAAGAGGAGGAAAGGGGAGAAGTGGGAAGGAATGGAAGGAAACAGGATGAGAAGACCAGAGGAGGGAAAAAAGAGGGATAGAGTGGGGAGGAAAGAAAGTTAGAGAGGAGAAGGAGAAGAAGGAGGAGGGAGTAAAGGGGGAGAAAGGGAAGGAAGAGAAGGAATACAGGATAAAAGAAGGAAAATAAGATGCAAGGAAGGAGAGGAGGAGAGAAGAGAAGGGGAGGGTAGGAGAGAAAGAGAGGGGAGGAAGGGAAGGAAGGAAAATAAGGAAACACAAGAAAGCTGATGAGAAGACAAGAGAATGGAGAAAAATGAGGCTCAAGGAAGGAGAGGAGGAGGAGGAGGAGGAGGAGGAGGAGGAGGAAGAGGGTAGAGAGGAATAGAGAAGGAGGGAAGAGGAAACAATGGGAAAGCGGATGAGGAAACCAAAAGAAGGGAAAAAAAGGAGGATGGAAGGAAGAACAGGAAGAGGAGAAGGAGGAGGAGGAGGGGAAAGAGGAGGGGGGTGATGGAACTGGACGAAAAAAAGAAAGAAAGCGGGAAGAGGAAGAGGAGGAAGAAGAGGAAGAGGAAGAGGAAGAGGAGGAGGAGGCTGGTCGGGTACGCCTCTAATGCTGTATTGATCTTCACTCCCCCCCTCCTTCCCCCTCCCTCCCCCCAACACACTGTCCTCTGTACGTGCTTTCCTCGCCGCCCCCCGTCCGTGCAATACACCTTTATATGGACCACGTGCCCCCCCCCCCCCCCTACCCCCCCTCCGCAACACTGCCAAGGACACCACGGACGCTTAACTTACCCTAATGCACTTAACGACCCTCCTCCCACGTACACCGGAGAGCTACGAACATCCGGCGCTGAGCTACTTCACGTACACTTACTCCCACGTACATTACCTGTCCGTGAATTCCACTAAGTACATATATGATACCCACTACTAAACTAAATCACGTTCGCTCACTTCCACGTACAATCCCCGTCCGTGATGCCTGCCAGGTGAGTTACGAACAGTCAACACTACCTCAGTCAAGTACACTTATACCCACGTACAGCCTCATGTCCTTAATGCCCCAAAGTACACACTAAACATACCCAACACTAGTTAAAATCACGTACACAGATACTCCCACGTACACTGCCAGTCCATGATTCCCAACAGGTAACAACGACTGCCCAACACCAGCTGACATCACGTACACTCCCTCCCACGCACACAGCTGACGTCCGTGATTCCAGCCAGGTGCCCGCTAATGAACTTAAGCCCCAGTAAACCGAATTACGTGACCACCTTTAACAGCCCAGGTACTCCACTATGGCGCTCGGGTTTAATTAAAGGCACGCGCAGGTGTGATATAACCTTTAAAGGGCCATGCATCACTAATCGTTTTTATATATATAGTAAAGGGAAGCAGCTCAAGGGTAAAAGAAAACAGAATCCAAAACAAAAATATCCGCTTAATCAGACCATGGGCAAGGTAACAGAAGGTAAGAAGGTAAGAAGAACGGCCATAGGTAAGGTGTGACAGGTAGCAACAGAAGGTAAGGAAGGAACGTAAGAAGGTCACACATAAGAACGGCCAAGGACAGGTTGCGACAAGGGGTAAGACATGAATAAGACATAAAAGAACATAAAAGGAGATACTCAGGTGTGCTATGAGACAGGTGAGAATGGGAACCAGGTAGAGAGATGGAATTATAACCTTTGACGTGGCAGAATGGAGTATAACATCAGACGGAAAAAGAGGAGGTGGAAGACGTTGGGAAAAGTCTCGTCATGTAAATGTTATGAAAAGAGGTGATGAAAAGATGATGATGAAGAGGAGGAGGAGGAGGAGGACGAATAAGGAGAGAAAGGAGGGATAGAAATGCCAGAATTGGATCATAAATAACCTAACACGCGTAGTCGACCACATTTAAACATTGGATGAAGATGATGATGATGATGATGATGATGTAAAGTGGCTATAAACGAACATACAGTCATACACGCGTAAACTCCAGGTGTGCGTGTGAGTGTGTGTGTGTGTGTGTGTGTGTGTGTGTGTGTGTGTGTGTGTGTGTGTGTGTGTGTGACTCAGCAAGGCGTTTTCCTCACACTTAACCACATTGCTTACCTGAGTCACCCCTCCTCCTCTTCTCCCTCCTCTTCCTCTTCCTCTTCTCTCCCTCCCTCTCCCTACCCTCTCATCCTTACTAATCCACCTTCATCCTTCACCTCCCTTAGCCCGCATGAATCTGGTACCCATAATACTCTCTCTCTCTCCCTCTCTCTCTCTCATCGCCTCTCCCCTCTCCCTGTTTTCATCTTTTTATCTGAATTTATCGCTTCCAGGAACTTTTTAACACATACACCTGTAATCTTCCGCCCACCTGTCCTCCTCCTTCTCCTCCTCTCTTCCTTTTCCTGCTCCCTCTCTTTTCATGTCTATCCCTTTCCTTCCCTTCCTTTCCTTTCTTTCTTTATTCTATCCTATCCTACTCTATTCTGTTCCTTACCTTACCTTCCTTCCTTATCCCTTCCCTTCCGTTTCCTTTATTTCTTATTTTATCCTGTCATATTCCTTCCCTTCTCTTCCTTTTCCTTTCCTTTTCTTTCCCTTCTTTTCCTTCCTTATCCCTTCCCTTCCTTTCCCTTACTATCTTTTCCATATCCTTTCCTTTCCTTTCTTTCTTAGTATGTCCCATCCTATCCTATTCCATCCCTTCTCTTCCCTTTCCTTTCTTTTTCTTTCCCTTCTCTTCCTTCCTTATCCTTTCCCTTCCTTTCTCTTACTTTCTTTTCCCTTTCCTTTCCTTTCTTTCTTATCATATCCCATCCTATCCTGTTCCTTCCCTTCTCTTCCCTTTCCTTTTTATCCCTTCCATTTTCTTCCCCTCACTTTCCTTTAATTCTTTCCTTCCCTCCTCACCTTAGCGCCGTAATAGGTAGGAAAAGGTAAATAGGGTGGGAGGCAGGTAAGGGAGGAGGGAAGGACACCTGTGGCTTAATGTCATCGAATGGAACTCTCTCTCCCTCCCTTCCTCTCTCTCCTCTCACCGTTACCGTCTTTCCTCCTTAAAGCCCTCCCTCTCCCCCTCTCTTCCTCCATCTCCTTCCTTAGTACCTCCCCTCCCCTCCCTCCCTTCTCTCCCTTCCTCTCCTTCATTTCCTACCTGTTCCCCTCCCCTGCACCTCCTCCTCCTCCTCCTTCTCCTTTCCCTATATTCCATTTTCTCAGGTAATCCCGCAGGTGAGTGAGTTAGTGTACTCTCCTAAATCTTTCCAAAATGATATATAAGGAAAGGTGAATAGCTTGTGCATCCAGGTATTGGGCGATTAGACGGAAAATGTTTAAGGGAAGTAGTGAAAATGGGGGAGATCTGATTATGACTGTGTGGTAATGGTGTGATGCTGTGTGTTGGGTAGACGAAAAAGAAAGAATAGTTTAGTGTTGTGTGTTTGGTAGACGAAAAAGAAAGAATAGTTTAGTGTTGTGTGTTTGGTAGACGAAATAAAAAAGAATAGTTTAGTGTTGTGTGTTTGGTAGACGAAATAAAAAGAATAGTTTAGTGTTGTGTGTTTGGTAGACGAAATAAAAAGAATAGTTTAGTGTTGTGTTTGGTAGACGAAATAAAAAAGAATAGTTTAGTGTTGTGTGTTTGGTAGACGAAATAAATAGAATAGTTTAATGTCCATGAATGATTAAACAGATGAACACATAGATAAGAGATATGTATAGACAGAATCAGATGGAAATACATACATAATTAAATAGAAAATGTTAATGGGGGTGAAAGGGATGATATGGTTGGGATTGTATGGTGTTGGTATAATATTGGTATGGTACTGGTATGGTTTTGGTATGTTGTTGGTATGGTATTGGTATGGTTAAGAGTGTGGTTTTGGTATGGTGTTGGTATGGTATTGGTATGGTTTTGGTATGGTATTGGTATGGTATTAGTATGGTATTGGTATGGTTTTGAATGGTATTGGTATGGTATTGATGGTGTTGGTATGGTATGGGTATGGTGTTGGTATGGTGATGGTATGGTATTGGTATAGTATTGGTATGGTATTGTATGGCATAAACTTGAAAAAAAAAAGATGATTGGCTTTGGTGTGGATGAATGAAGAGACAGACGAACATAAAAAGAGGGGGAGAGAGATAGACAGTGATGAAATTACACACACACACACACACACACACACACACACACACACACACACACACACACACAGCTACAGACAGAAAAGGATAGAGAAAAATACAAGGGATACACACAAAAAACAACAACTTACAAGCCTTTCAAAAATAGCTATCAAAACAAAGTAACGAGTTTTCAATAGACAATAAAAACGTCAAATATAGCCAGAAGCAAATACGCGCTAGCTCCCTTCCTTTTTCCTTCTTTTCCCTTTCCTTCATTTTCTTTTTTCCTCTTTTTTCTTTTCTATCCTTTTCTTTTCCTTTCCTTCTTCTCCTTATCTTTCATTTCCTCTCACTTCCTATTCCTTCCCTTCCCTTTCCATCCTTTCCCATTTTTTTCTTTTCCCTTTCCTATCCTTTCCTTTTTCTTTCCTTCTTATCCCTTCCCTTTCTTTTTCCTTCCCTTCCATTTCCTTCCTTTCCTCTCTTTTCCTTTCCTTTTCTTATCCTTTCCTTTTTCTTTCCTTCTTATCCCTTCTCTTCCATTTCCTATCCTTTCATATTCCTTATTTTCCCTTTCCTATCCTTTATCTCTCCTTTCGATCCCTATCCCATCCATTCCTTTTCCTTTACTTCATATTTCTTATCCCTTCCATTTACTTCTTTTCCCCTTTCATTCAAGTCCCGTTCTGTTCCTTTCCGATCTCATCTCTTCCCGTTCCCTTCCCGTCCGTTCCCTCCTCATCCTAACCTTCCCGTCCTGTTCCCTTCTGATCTCATCTCTTCCCGTTCCCTTCCCGTCCGTTCCCTCCTCATCCCAACCTTCCCGTCCTGTTCCCTTCTGATCTTCTCTCTTCCCGTTCCCTTCCCGTCCGTTCCCTCCTCATCCCAACCTTCCCATCCAGTTCCCTTCCGATCTCATCTCTTCCTGTTCCCTTCCCGTCCGTTCCTCCCAACCCCATCCCATCCCTTCCAATCCATTCGCCTCCTCTCCCTTCCCTCCCTTCCCAGCCTCAACACCCCGCAACACTCAACACAATAAGCGCAACACCACGTCCCGCAAGCCTCAATTAGCCACCAATTTCCCATCTTCACAATCTCCCTTATCACTCAGCGCCGCCAATAGGGAAAGAAAATGGGGTGTAGATGGAAAGAGGAGGAAGAGGAGGAGAAGGAAGAAAACATAGGAATACATAGGAAGAACAGGCACCAGAAGACCTATCGGTCTATGGCGAGGGTGTCTGTTTACTACCGCTACTATTATATAAGAACATAGAAACACAGGGAGACTGGAAGAGGACGAGTGGCCTACACAGGGCAGCCCCAGAATCCCCCCTAATACCCACGATGGGTGAGGTGTAGTTTCAGGGGCACAGGTGTATGTGTGAGGAGGAGGAGGAGGAGGAGGAAGAGGGGAAGGAAGAGGAGGAGGTAATGGCGTCGAGGGATACACAGGAAATCAAAGGAAAGGAGAGAGAGAGAGAGAGAGAGAGAGAGAGAGAGAGAGAGAGAGAGAGAGAGAGAGAGAGAGAGAGAGAGAGAGAGAGAGAGAGAGAGAGAGAGAGAGAGAGAGAGAGAGAGAGAGAGAGAGAGAGAGAGAGAGAGAGAGAGAGAGAGAGAGAGAGAGAGAGAGAGAGAGAGAGAGAGAGAGAGAACACAAAGGAACACAAAGGAAGAACAAACAACAGCAGACCTGCTGGTCCTTACGAGGTTGTTTGTGACAAGCTACACTAACTATCTAATCAAAGGTGGAAGATGAAGGACAGCAAAGGCGAAGAGAGAGAGAGAGAGAGAGAGAGAGAGAGAGAGAGAGAGAGAGAGAGAGAGAGAGAGAGAGAGAGAGAGAGAGAGAGAGAGAGAGAGAGAGAGATTAGTGAGGATTCTCTCAATTTTCAGAGTTACATAGGGACAAAATTACCTTACAGGACACGTATCAGAGAGAGAGAGAGAGAGAGAGAGAGAGAGAGAGAGAGAGAGAGAGAGAGAGAGAGAGAGAGAGAGAGAGAGAGAGAGAGAGAGAGAGAGAGAGAGAGAGAGAGAGAGAGAGAGAGAGAGAGAGAGAGAGAGAGAGAGAGAGAGAGAGAGAGAGAGAGAGAGAGAGAGAGAGAGAGAGAGAGAGAGAGAGAGAGAGAGAGAGAGAGAGAGAGAGGGGGGGGGGTAGCGCTGGCCTGAGACTGTTCATTGATTCTTTAAAGGTTCGCTCTCGACAAGGTTAGGACGGAGGGACTGCACGTTGGATGCCCGGAAGCCCGCAACAGGTAGACAGCGGTGTGTGTGTGTGTGTGTGTGTGTGTGTGTGTGTGTGTGTGTGTGTGTGTGTGTGTGTGTGTGTGTGTGTGTGTGTGTGTGTGTGTGTGTGTGTGAGTGTGTCGGTTTGTATCTGTCCAATTTGTCCTGTGTGTTCGTCTTCCTGTCTTTTCTGTTTGTGTGTGTGTTGTCTGTGTGTGTGTGTGTGTGTGTGTGTGTGTGTGTGTGTGTGTGTGTGTGTGTGTGTGTGTGTGTGTGTGTGTGTGTGTGTGTGTGTGTGTGTGTGTGATTATGTCCCTCTGTCTGTCTGTATGTTTCCTTTTATGTGTTTTTATGTGTCTGTTTGTCTGTTTTTCTGCCTGTTTGTCTGTCTATGTGTATGTGTGTTTGTTCATCTGTGTGTCTGCTTTTTTGTATGTTTGTGCGTCTGTATGTTCGCTTCTCCATGTGTCTATCTTTGTGTGTCCATGTGTGTGTGTGTGTGTGTGTGTGTGTGTGTGTGTGTGTGTGTGTGTGTGTGTGTGTGTGTGTGTGTGTGTGTGTGTGTGTGTTTGTGCAGGGACAGCCTCAGAACAAACAATTAGCACACGTCACCTGATGTTACAGTTCCCCAGGTGACTTCCATCGCCTCAGGTGTCAGGCGAGGGGTAGGCGGCACATCCCCTCCCTTCCCTCCACCCCCCTCTTGCACATCCCTCTCCTATTCTCTTTTTCCTTTCCCTTCCTCTTCCTGGACATGCCTCTTTCTTTATCCCCTTTTCCTCCTTCTTTCCTGTACTCTCCTTTTCCTTTCCCCTCTTCTTCATTCCCTCTCCTCCACATTTCTCTCCCTTCCCTCCATTCCCCGCCATCCAGCACATTGTTCCCTCTCTCTCCCCTTTCCTTTCCCTCCTTCCTTCGTGTGCTTCCCCCTTCCCTCTTCCCCCCTCCTATACATTCCTACTCCTTTCCTCCCTTTTTCTCCTCCCCCACTCTTTTCCTTTCCCTTTCTGCACATTCCTTCCCCTTTTCCCACTTTCTTCCTCCTCATTTCTGTACATTCCTTCCCCCTCTTCCCCCTCCTCCCCTTCCCCTCCCTTCCCTCTTCTGTCTGGCACACTCTGAACACCTCACACAAGTTCCCTTTCCCTCAGTGCCATCACCCTTGCCTTGTGCAGTGCCAGGCAAGCTTTTAGGCACTTACTAATATTTTCTGGCACTTGAGAGCAGATTATGGGGGAGAGAAGGGTGTGGGGTGAAGGGGAAGAAGGGGTGAATGAAGAGTGTTGAGAGGAGAGGAGGAAGAGGAATGGGGAGAGAAGGGAGGAGACAGAAGATGGGGGGGGGAGAGAGAGAGAGAGAGAGAGAGAGAGAGAGAGAGAGAGAGAGAGAGAGAGAGAGAGAGAGAGAGAGAGAGAGAGAGAGAGAGAGAGAGAGAGAGAGAGAGAGAGAGAGAGAGAGAGAGAGAGAGAGAGAGAGAGAGAGAGAGAGAGAGAGAGAGAAGGAGTGTCAGCTATAGGAGGAAAAGAGGAAAGAAGAATAGTGATAGGTGGTGAAGGGGAGGAGGAGGAAGGGAGAAGATGGAAGAGGGAGTTAGAGAGGGGGAGGAGAGGGAAGAAAAAGGAATAAAGAGGTGATGAGGGGGAGAAGGGAGAAGATGAAGGAGGAGGGAATTGATGAGGGGAAGAAGAGGGAGGTAAAGTGGAGGAATGACTTATGATGAGGGGATGGACCGGGAGAAGATGGAAAGAGAAGGGAGGTTGTATGGGGAAGGAGGAGGAGGAGGAGGAGGAGGAGGAGGAGGAGGAGGAGGAGAGGAATGATTGTGGGTGGTAAGTGATTAAGAAGAGGGGAGAAGATGAAGTAATAAGAGTGTGATGATGAGGACGAAGGGGAAGAGAAAGGGAAGAAGGGTGGAGATGAAGAGGAGGAGAAGGAGGAAGAAGAGGAGGAGGAGGAGGAGGAGACAATGACTAAGACGAAGGGAAATAGAAACAAGAAAAGAACAGTACGAAAAAAAAAATAAGGTTAAGAGGGGGAAGAGGGGAGAAGAGAGGAAATGGTTCAGAGAGGAAGTAGGAGAAAAAAAGAAGGAAAGGAGGTTAAGAGGGAAAACAGAAGAGAAGAAAAGATAGGCAATAAGAAGAGAAAAGACTGGCATGGTAGAACGAAAAAGGAGGAAAAGAGAAGAAGAAAAGAGGGTCAACAGAGAAAACAAAAGAGAAGAAAAAGAAGAAGAGAAGCTTAGAAGGAAAAAAGAAGATTAGGTTAAAACGGAAAACAGAAAAGAGAAGAAAAGAGGGTCAACAGAGAGAAGAAAAGAAGAAAAGAAGAAAATAAGGTTGAATGTGAAAAGAGAAAAAGAAAAGGTTACAAAGGGAAAACAGAAAAAAGAGAAGAAGGTAGGAAGACAAGGGGAAGATAAAGAAGAGGGAAAATAAAAACAAGGGGGGAGAGGAGACGAGGAGGAGGAGGCAACGAGGTCATTAAGCCTAAGAATTGGCGTTGAACTCAGAGGCAGCGACAGGCCGTGACACCCAGGCCTCAACCCCCCCCCCCCCTCCTCATGAGTGTCAGGAATGGGACCCATCACTCAGCGCATCGCTCACACCCTCGCCAAGCCAAACATATGTGACACAAGGAGAATGCCGAGTAGAGCGACACTGTGAGGGCTAAATATGAGGCGAGGGTTTGGTGTGTGTGTGTGTGTGTCACCCCGCCGACAGACAGACAGAGAGACAGACGGAAGGAAAACAGCGAGACGGATATAGACACCCAGAGATAAAGAGATAGAGACAGAGATACAGGCGAATGGATAAACAGTGACAGACAGAAGCTTAAGACACAAAGAGAGACAGACGGAGAGGAAACGGAAATAAAACAGGTAGATTTAAAGGGGAAAAAAATCCTAGACGGTTTGAAATAGAATCCCCTCCCCCAGAAAGACAGATATTAAGACTCAGAAAAATATACAGACAGAGACAGATCGAAAGGAAGTTGAGATGGAAAAAGACTAGACAGACAGACAGACAGATACAGATACTATAAAAGATACAAAAAAATGGCATATAGTGAAAGACAGAATCGAACAGATAAACAGAAAGAGATAGGATAGAATGCGATACAGACAGACAGACAGAGACAGACAGACAGACGCTCATGGATGATTCAACACGTCCTGAGGTAATATTGCGAAAGAATCACCGACACACACACACACACACACACACACACACACACACACACACACACACTAATGATGTATCGGATGTTAGATTTCAGAGATCCGCGGATTCGGATGTGTGTAAGCGGATGCAGATATCAGTTTCAACCAAACTGCGGATGCGGATGTCAGCTTCAAGCAAACTGAGGATGCGGATGCGGATGTCAGCTTCAACCAAACTGAGGATGCGGATGCGGATGTCAGCTTCAACCAAACTGAGGATGCGGATATCAAATTATGACATCCTCACGGATGCGGATGCAGATGTGTTCAGGCTTTTGGTAATTCACTACATACGACCAATTATTGCCATATGGTAGCTGCTTTTGTTGCACAATGCTGCATTTTGTAATTTTAAAGTTTTATTATTCATTCTCTCTCTCTCTGCCAGCCAGGCTGGTTCCCATCATACTTACGCAATATTACATGTAGTGCATACAGTACTATTACACAGTACATACATACATACTTATACAAACTTACATGATACCTACATACTTCATTGTCACTATGTAAAATTATCTCCCTCCTTCTGCCCTTCCGCAAAACTCTTGACACATCAGGTTGTGTAAATTTGAAAGGAAATGAATACAAGGTGTAACTTTAGTAGATATTTAGTATTATTTCATTTTCTTCAACTTTGTAAGCTCTGCACTCCGAGTCTGTGACTCTGTAATGTATAAAGTATATCCGCCACATCGTGTTTGTGTGTGGTGTGGATGCGGATATTTATTTCATCACAAATGCGGATGTGGATGCGGTTGTGAATGTTTAATTTATCAGAACTGCGGATGCGGATGTGAAAAAAATATGCAGATGTTCCGAGGATGCGGATGCGGACATCCGATACATGACTAACACACACACACACACACACACACACACACACACACACACGACCATGAAGGGTCCCTGCATTGTACTCCTTCAGCCCCCTTCCCCTCCCCCCCTTCTACCCCCTTCCCTTATGTGTTTGCAGCGCAGTTAAGAGAGAGTGTGACGATACATTGTGTGAGGGAGTGAGAGGGAGAATATATAACCCGCCCCCCCTTTCCCTCCCCTGATTTATTCACCCTGGGCCTCCTCCTGTGCCTGCCTCTCCACTCCCTCTACACTTGAGAACAGGGAGTGCAGTACCAGGTTGTATATTCATCCCCTGACTTCATGTCCTCTCCTCTCCCTTTGCTCTCTCTCTCTCTCTCTATGTTTTTTTTTTGTCTATATATCATTTATTTAATTTATTGTTGTTATTTTATTCTTGACGCCGTTTCTCGTTATTCATTTTGTCTCTTCTACATTTGCGTCACATAGTTCAATTCTTTCCTATTATTTAAACTAGTTCATCTTTTCCTTCTGTCTCATCTTCACTTCATGGTCCATTCCTTCCCTTATTCTTAAACCATTTCTCATTTTTCTTCTATTTCCCTTCTTTACCTTCCTCCCCTTTTCTTTTCTCATACCAAGTACTTCTTTTCGTTCTATCTGCCTTCCTATCCTTTCCTCTCCTCTCCTATTATCACCACTTCTCCTTTTCGTTCTATCTTCCTCTCTATCTTTTCTACTCCACTTTTCATTATATTTCTCATTCTCTATCGCCTCTCTTCTACTCTAATACCTACTTCTTTTCTCTCTCTACCTTCCGTCTATCTACTATCTTTTCCTCTCCTCTCTTCTCCTATCTTACCCTCTCCTCCTTCTCGCTCCCTCTGTCTATACTTAAAAATACATACCAAAGGACCATCACTCAACATTTAATTTATTCCTGTCCCTACTTAAGGCAGCTCCACCTCCTCCGCGCCCACTAATGCACCTGGAAATACCTTGATATCGCGTTATCCTTCCCACCTGCCTTCCCGGGATGATTCATTAAGGTGATATCAGGTAGGAATGGTGTATTTGTGTACCTGTGTTTGAGTGTGCGTGAGAGAGAAGATGAGAGAGGAGGAGGAGGAGGAGGAAGCGTTTGTGTACCTGTAGGTGTGTGTGAGAAAGAGAGGGAGAGACACAGAGAGAAACAGAGACTGAGGGGAGAGAAGGGAGGGTTGTGTATCTGTTTGGGTGTGAGAGAAATAGAGAGGAACAGACACAGAGAGAAACGGAGATTGAAGGGAGAGAAGGAAGGGTTGTATGTGTGAGAGAGAGAGATACATAGAGAAAGAGAGATAATGAAGAGAAGGAAGGATTTGTGTATCAATGTGTGTGGAAGAGAGAGGGAGAGGAAGAGAGAGTGAGGAAAGAGGAGGAAAAGACACACCATTTGCTCTTGGGGTGTAACAGAGAAAGATGTGTTTGTGTACCTGTATGCGAGAGAGTGAGAAAGTGAGAGAGTGAGGGAAGTGGAGGAAGGGCCGCATCATTTGCTTTCGGGGTGTAACAGGTAAAGGTGTGTTTGTGTACCTGTATGAGAGAGAGAGAGAGAGAGAGAGAGAGAGAGAGAGAGAGAGAGAGAGAGAGAGAGAGAGAGAGAGAGAGAGAGAGAGAGAGAGAGAGAGAGAGAGAGAGAGAGAGAGAGAGAGAGAGAGAGAGAGAGAGAGAGAGAGAGAGAG
>NC_066521.1:18922109-18934609 GCF_024679095.1 Eriocheir sinensis | reverse complement strand
AGGTCACAGAGGGAAAGAAAAAGAGATAGACAGACACCGATATAGATAGATAGATAGATAGATAGATAGATAGAAAGAGGAAGAAGAGGAAAGAGAAGATAAATAAATGAAGAAAAATAGAAATAGGAGCATGAATAGGTGAATAAGGAGAAAGAGAAAGAAAAAAAAGAGGAAAAAAACAGAGAGAGAGAGAGAGAGAGAGAGAGAGAGAGAGAGAGAGAGAGAGAGAGAGAGAGAGAGAGAGAGAGAGAGAGAGAGAGAGAGAGAGAGAGAGAGAGAGAGAGAGAGAGAATCACAATACCTGGAGAATAAAGATGAAGGAGGAAGGAAGCAACACACACAAAAGGACAAACAAACAAACGCACACACCTGTTAGGCCAATGAGGTGAACGGCACGGCAACAGGTAAGGGAAAGGAGGAAGCAACAGGTAGACAGGAGGAGGAGGAGGAAGAGGAGGAGGAGGAGGAGGAGGAGGAGGAGGAGAGCACGGGAGACAACAGGTAGTGGGAAATGCAACAGGTAAATGGTGCTCTCTCTCTCTCTCTCTCTCTCTCTCTCTCTCTCTCTCTCTCTCTCTCACTATGGCCTTAACCTCACACCCACGATTCACTTCAGTTCCCCCTCCACCCCTTGAGTCTACATGGGCGTGGGTGTGGTCGTGGGTGATGGGCGTGAGTGGAAATACCTGATAGAGATAAAGAGCGATAGTTGAAGGGCGTGAGGGAAGGGGGGAGCGGAAGGGGGAAGGGGGGGAGGCAGGAGGGAAGTGGAGTGGGCGAGAAGGAAGGAAGAAAAGGTAGATAAAATGGATATAAAAAAGGGCAATGATGACATGTGCAAATTAATCATAACAGGAATGGACGTAAAAATAAAATAAAATAAATAAAGTGGAGAAAAAAACGAGAAATTGAAAACGATTAATATTTTCGTCGCCGCGATGGACAAATTGGATATTATAATGAAGTGTGTGTGTGTGTGTGTGTGTGTGTGTGTGTGTGTGTGTGTGTGTGTGTGTGTGTGTGTGTGTGTGTGTGTGTGTGTGTGTGTGTACGTGCGCGCTTCACACCCATATTTACTTGCTTCAGTATAAATCTCAATAAAACAAATGGACAGGATATGAACGTGCGTATTTTTGCTTTATTTATTTGTTTATTGTTTTATGATACACAAGAATGAACAAACACACTCGTCCGGGAAATATAATCCAAACATGACCGTGTGTGTGTGTGTGTGTGTGTGTGTGTGTGTGTGTGTGTGTGTGTGGTCATTCATGTTTGACTGTTTTCTTTCCCCAAATTTAGACACACACACGAGCCTTGCCATTCACGAGACCAGTTTTTCTTCTTTTTCTCGTTGCTTAATCACCAGTCTCTCCTTCCCTTCTTTGTCTTCCCTCCCTTCTCTCCTCTCTCCCTTTTTCCCCTCCCTTTATCTCCTAGTACAGGCTTTTTCTCCCTTTCCTTCTTTACTTCCTTCTCCTTCCTTGTCTCTCCTTCTATCTCCTCTCTCCCTTGCTTCACTTTCTTACTTCCCAGAACAGTCTTTCCCTTTCTCCTTTTCCTTATTCCTTTGTTTCCATCTCCTTTCCCTTATTTCCTTCTTTCTCGTTTTATTTTATTCATTCTTTGTCTCCTTTCGTCTCTCCCTCCTTGATCATCCAGTATAGCATTATCCTCTCTTCTCTTTCTTATTTTCCTGGACTTTTATTTCCCTTCCTTCCCTTTCCTTCTTCCACTACGTCATAGTTTCTTCTAGTCCTTCCCTTCTTTTCCCCTTCTCTTCTTTATCTTTCATAACCTTGTGTCTTCACTCTTTCAATCCTCTCGTTAACTCACGACTTCCCTTCACCTTCGTTACTCACTTTCCTTCCCTTTCCCTTTGCTTCCCCCTCCCCTCTTCTTCCTTAACTTCCCTTTCTTCTCTTCTTCCCTTTCTTTAAACTACCCTTCACTGCACTTCCCTATCCTCCCTCATACCCACACTCTTCCTCCTCCTCCAACTCTCCCAGCCTTCCTATAACAGCCACTCCCTCTCTTAACTTCCTTTCGCTTCCCCTTCTTCTCTTCTTCCCCTTCCTTAAACTACCCTTCACTATACTTCCCTATCCTCACTCATACCCACCCTCTTCCTCCTCCTACAACTCTTCCCTCCGCTCCCCGCCTGCCTAAAACAGCCACTCCCTTCCTTCTTCCTCCTCCTCCTCCTTCTTCTTACTCCATATGAGGCAAGAGTGTGCAATGCCACGTGGTCATACAGGCGTGGATTCCCTATTGTTTAAGTGGAAGAGACGACCTTATATGGAGAAGGACCTGAAACTCTTGTACAGGAATAACTCAGGTGGTAATGGACTGAGAGAGAGAGAGAGAGAGAGAGAGAGAGAGAGAGAGAGAGAGAGAGAGAGAGAGAGAGAGAGAGAGAGAGAGAGAGAGAGAGAGAGAGAGAGAGAGAGAGAGAGAGAGAGAGAGAGAGAGAGAGAGAGAGAGCTCTCTGCAGTCTCTCTCTTTTCTTTCTCTCTCTTTCTCTGTTTTTTTTTAGGTTAGTACTAAAAGGAGAGAGAGAGAGAGAGAGAGAGAGAGAGAGAGAGAGAGAGAGAGAGAGAGAGAGAGAGAGAGAGAGAGAGAGAGAGAGAGAGAGAGAGAGAGAGAGAGAGAGAGAGAGAGAGAGAGAGAGAGAGAGAGAGAGAGAGAGAGAGAGAGAGAGAGAGAGAGAGAGAGAGAGAGAGAGAGAGAGAGAGACATCATCCCTCTCAAGGTTAAGGAGTCCTCGTCGATAACTCAATTCCGACTTTATTCCCGCGTCAGGTAATCAAACGGTATTTCCATTTTCAATTTTCTTCGCGCCCTTCCACAGGTAACCTAATTTGGCTCCTTTTCCATAGAACACTTTTAATATATTCACAAGTTCTCTCTCTCTCTCTCTCCTTTTTTGTGTGTTGCTCTCTATCTGTCATTTTTTTTACATTCTTTTTTGTCTTTTTTTTCTGTCTGTCTCTCTAAATATTAAAAAAAGTGTGTGTGTGTGTGTGTGTGTGTGTGTGTGTGTGTGTGTGTGTGTGTGTGTGTGTGTAAAAAAACATGACATGACACAAAAAGGAGAACTAACAAAATTTAAATTACATGCCCGTCCGTCCATCCGTCTGTCTGTTTACCTAATACACACACACACACACACACACACACACACACACACACACACACACACACACACACACATCCCCTCCCCCTCCCACACAAGCTCTCAACACAACCCACTTCTCTCTCTCTCCTCGCATCCCTTTAATCTTCCACCTTCCATAAAGCTAAACCCACATCACTTCTGCATCTTCCACCCCTCCACTCCCCTCCCCTTGACTTCCTCTCCTTCCTCCCCTATCCATCCATCTTCCCTCCATCTCCCCCTCCCTCCCTCTATCCATCTCTCCTCGCCCTAGAACACCCACCGGGGACGCAGGTAATCCTACACCTGAGGGTAGAGGTAAAGGTGTAATCTGCCGAGCGAGACGAGATGAATTAGTTTTGAGTCTCGACCACATTTACCAGAACGAAGGGAAGAGGAGGAGAAGGAGGTAATAGAAGAAGAAGAAGAAGAAGAAGAAGAAGAAGAAGAAGAAGAAGAAGATGATAATGGTGAAGGAGAAGAAGAACAAGAACGCCAAGAACAAGAAGAACTGGAACGAGAAGAAGAAACAGAAGTCGAAGTCGAAGAAAAAGAAGATTAATTCTAAGTCGAAATCGAAGAATAAGAAGACGAAGAAGGAGAAGAAGAACAAGAACAAGAAGAAAAGAAGAACATCATAAGTGTATCATAACGTAAACAGAGCATCGTAACCTAAAATAGAAAACGGGGTGACGCAAGAAGGTTCAAGACGGACAGAAGGGAGAACACAAACATTCTGGAGGGGGAGGAAACGAATGGGAAAGAGGAGAAGAAAGAGTAGGAGTAAGAGTAGGAGGAGGAGGAGGTAATATTGTAAGGGCCCCGCAAGGAGGTATAAAATCTCAATAATACGCCAACTTGGACGATCGAGAGGAAACTTGGGAGCATCAGGTAAGGCGCAGGTGTGTGTGGTTTACCTGGCGAAGCGGAGGAGGAGGAAGAGTAGGAGGAGAAGGAGGAGGAGGAGGAGGAGGAAAGCGAAGAGGATACGGAGGAGGATATGGAGGAAGACAGTAAACTCGACGATAAGGAGAAGAAAGAGGAGGAAAGTGAATAAGATAAGGAGAATGAGAATGAGAAGAAAGAAAAGTCTGAAGGAAGGCGAAAGGAAGATAGATGGACGGAGTTGTTGAAAGAGAAGAGGAAAGAAGAGAGGAGGCAGGGATGAGGAGGATCATGATGAAATGGAGAAAGGGAAAAAAGGACAGCAGAACGGAGGAGTTAGAAAAGGGAAATAAGGAGGAAGAAAAGGAGAAGGATTAGGAGCTAGAGGCACACGAAGGAAAGGAAAAAGGAAGCTAGAAGAAAAAGAAGTGAGGGAGAAAAAGGAACTAGAGGAAAAACAAAGATAACTGGAGCAGGAAATTAGAGAAGAAAGGTAAAGAAGGAAAAATAAGAAAAGGAGGAGGCTGAGAAGATAATTATACGTAAAAGTTAAACAGAAAGGTAAAGAAAGACAAAGAAGAAGAAAAGGAGGGCGAGGAGGCAAGGATATAAGTACCAAAACGACATTACTCAGCCCTTGAAATCACTCCCTGAGGACTGCCCCGTCGCCACAGCCTAGCAGCCGAGCACCGACCAGGGAAATGCTGCATAATGGGACCTTCAGGAGGGCGGCGGGGCGGGACCGGGGCCTCCGAGGGTTACTTATGGACCCCCTGAGAAGTAAGAAAGAAAACGGGAGTCGAGTGTGACGCTACAGGACTCTCGTATCTTTTAGTTGTTGAGGTGGTCGGGGTGGTGGTAATAGTAGTAGTAGTAGTAGTAGTAGTAGTAGTAGTAGTAGTAGTAGTAGTCTAAAACTGGAATAGAATACACGAAACTTAAAACAACAACAAAAAAAGACATCAGCAGTAACAACACCACAAACAACAATAAAGATAATGATAACAAAACTACATCATCATCATCATCATCATCATAAATATCATCATCATATCGCTAAACCAGAAACACCCACGCAAGCTCACACACTTCGACAATCCCTGACGCAATAAAGCCTACCTACCCACCACACACACACACACACACACACACACACACACACCTGTTGTACGCAAGCCTGGCGCCGCGGGAGTCTCATTCAGGTAAGAGGTAATAAGTGTGAGCGTCTCTATCACCTGTTCACTCACCTGGTTCTCTTTCACGCACGCCTCCCGCCGGTATTCCTTCCTCGGTGTGTGTTATATATGAGTTTCCTGGGCTGTGTCTGTCTGTGTTTCTGTGTGTCTGTGTATGTCTCTTATCTCTGTCTCACTCTTTGTTGGTCTGTGTCTGACTGTGTTTCTGTCTTTGTCATGTCGGTGGATGTATATATGTCTGTCTGTCTCTGTCACTTTCTCTGTCTCACTCTAACTATTGGTCTGTGCCTGTCTGTGTTTCTGTCTTTGTCATGTGGGCAGATGCATATACGCCTGTCTCTGTCACTGTCTGTCTCTCTCTAACTATTGGCGTGTGTCTGTCTGTGTTTCTGTTTTTGTTTTATGTGTGTGTGTGTGTGTGTGTGTGTGTGTGGATCTGTGTCTGTCTGTCTTTCTCTGTCTCACTCTCACTATTGTTCTGCGTCTGTCTGTGAGTCTGTCTGTGCATGTCTGTCTCTCTATCTCACACACGTCCTCTCCCTTTCATGTCCTTCGCCATCACATTCAAGTCAAATTATAGTTTCCCCGACATTCAAATCCAACATCTGGCTACATATCTAATTTTATCCTCTCTAGATTCACACGCGTATTCCCTCACCTCCTCCCTCCACCACTTCCATTCCATTCCACTCACTCAGGTAATCCTCCACTCCACATTCCTCCTCATGCCTAATTCTGCATGTTCCAGACAGGTTTCTTGAGGGTATTCTCATTTCTGATTCTGTGGGTTAGCGGTTTCAAAGGGTTGAGGCGGATTGATTTTGCGATGATGTTATTTTAATGAGGTTAGGGATTGTTGGGGTCGTAGCAGTAGTAGTAGTAGTAGTAGTAGTAGTAGTAGTAGTAGTAGCAGTAGTAGTAGAAGAAGTAGTGGAGGTGGTAGTAGTTGTAGTAGTAGTAGTAGTATAAGAAAAACATCGTGTGAATATAAGAAAAACGAGAATAGGTGAGAATAGAAGAAATAAGAGGAGACTAATACAAACAAAAGGTAAATAAGGGGATTATATGAGAAACGGCAGGTGAAAATGAGAAGAATTAGGAAAAAAGTATAAATGAAGAAACAGTCGGCAACTGAAAGAAGAAAACAAACAATAAACAAAACGTGAATAGTAGTAGTAGTAGTAGTAGAAGTAGTAGTAGAAGCAATACATTTATGAGGTAGGTTAAGTTTACCCCACAACCAAAAATATCACAAAACTGGAAACAAAAACACCGAAAAAAATCTATAAAAAAACACAGAAAAAAACACCAACATGACAGAAGTACTCACGGACCGACGTTTGAGTGAGTGGCAGGTGTCGTCCACGCTTAATTACTCACCTGTGGAAGAGAAAAAAAAGCACAGGTAAATGGGAGGAAAAATAAACAGATGAGTAAAGAGGGACGAA
Source organism: Eriocheir sinensis (assembly GCF_024679095.1). NCBI lineage: Eukaryota > Metazoa > Arthropoda > Malacostraca > Decapoda > Varunidae > Eriocheir > Eriocheir sinensis. The sequence goes on along the minus strand of NC_066521.1, from coordinate 18,927,923 downwards.
AAGATATGTATGATGCAACAACAGGTGGAACAAAATAAACAAGGGAAAGGAAAAAAATGATAAACAGGAGGTGAATAAGAACAATATGAACAACATGTGATAAAAATACAGTTGGAGAAAAAGAATAAAAGGAATAACGGGAGATAATGATAGCAGAAAATAACAGGTTAATGATTAGAAAAAAAGGACCAGGTGATAAAAAGAAAGCAAAATATGACAAAGAAAACAACAGGTAAATATATGAATAAGGGGAACAGGTGATAATAAGTGGATCAACAGGTGAATAACGGAAGCAACAGGTAAGTAAGAGGAGGTGAGAAACAACAGATGGAAATGAGAAAAAATGGGAAAGAAAATATGAAACAAAAACAATCAGGAACCAAAGAAGAACTAAACAAATAAGCAATAAACAAAACGTGAATGAGAGAATATATATAAAAAAACAGAAGAAACAAAAACAAACGACAAGCAATAAAAAAAAGAAAAGAAAAACGGAAATATCAAACAATCAAACTCTCTCCCTCCCTCAAAAAAAAGAAAACAAAGTGAAAACAGAAGAAAACAACGCAGGTGAACTAACACAAAACAAACAAAGGCTGGAGAAGAAAATTGGAGAAACAAACACACACACACACACACACACGCGCGCCCACACACACACACACACACACACACACACACACGCGCGCCCACACACACACACACACACACACACACACACACACACACACACACACACACACACACACACGAAAAAAAAAGAACAGTATTGGAAGGCGGTGGAGAGGAGAAGAGGAAAAAGCATTGCGAGAGAGGGAGGAAAAGGAGGGAAAGAGCGGAAAGAAAGAGAGGGATAAATAAAGGGAGAAAGGGAGGGAAGGGAGAGTGGAAGGGAAGGGAGGTAAAGAGGAAGGAGAAGAAGGGAGGAAAGAATGAAGGAGGGATGAACAGAGGGAGGGAGGAAAGGGAGAGACGGAGGAAAGAAGAAAGGGAAGAAGGGAGGAAAGGATGAAGGAGGGATAAATAGAGGGACGGAGGAAAGGGAGAGACGGAGGAAAGAAGAAAGGGAAAGAGGAAAGGGAAGAAGGGAGGGAAGAATGAAGGATGGATGGATGGATGGAGAGAAAAGGAAGTCAGAAGGGAGGGAAAAGGAAAGGGAGAAGAAAGGGAGAGAGAAACAAGGTGGGGATGAGGTAAGGCAGGTATGAATACTAGGCAGGTGAGGTGATGCGTGATATCTTGACCTCCCGACGTGACCTCTAACGCTAAAAGGTCACGGAAGGTCACATTACTCTCTCTCTCTCTCTGTATCTATCTATCTAGCTATCCATTTATCTATTTTTCCTTACTTATCCATCTCTCTATCTGTGTGTGTGTGTGTGTGTGTGTTTGTGTGTGTGTGTGTGTGTGTGTGTGTGTGTGTGTGTGTGTGTGTGTGTGTGTGTGTGTGTGTGTGTGTGTGTGTGTGTGTGTGTGTGTGTGTGTGTGTGTGTGTGTTCGAGCTCCCAAAATCAATATTACTTTACTACTTTCCACAACCTTTCTACCTTTACGTCTTAAGAAGGGTCTGATAGGCTTACCTGAACGACCCCCCCTCCCCCTCCCTCTTATACTCTCTTACCTGTCCCCTTCCTCCTCCTCCTCTTCCTTTTTCTACCTCATCTCGTCACCCATCACCTTATCACCTCTCCTCTTACCTTCTGCCTCTTCCTCTTTATTCGTAATCTCCTCCCACGCAGCACTTAACTCTTGCTCTCTTTTTCTCTTACTCGACATTATCTTTTTTTTTTCTGTTCCCTTCCCTTTCTTCTGTTGTTTCTTTCTTCTCTTCTCTTTATGCCTCTCCTTTTTCATCCCTTTTCCTCTTCTGTCTGCATCTTTTTTCCTCTTCTCTTTATACTTTTCCTCTTTTCCTCTTCCTTTTCATTATCTTTTTTTTCCGTCCCCTTCCCTTTCTTCTGTTTTTTCCCTCTTCTCTTTATACCTCTCCTTTTTCATCCCTTTTCCTCTTCTGTCTGCATCTCTTTTCCTCTTCTCTTTATACTTTTCCTCTTTTCCTCTTCCTTTCATTAACTTTTTTTTCTGTCCCCTTCCCTTTCCTCTGCTGTTTCCTTCTCCTCTTTATGCCTCTCCTTTTTCATCTCTTTTCCTCTTCCGTCTGCATCTTTTTCCCTCTTCTCTTTATACTTTTCCTCTTTTCCTCTTCCTTTTCATTATCTTTTTTTTTCCGTCCCCTTCCCTTTCTTCTGTTTTTTCCCTCTTCTCTTTATACCTCTCCTTTTTCATCCCTTTTCCTCTTGTTTGCATTTTTCCCCTCTTCTCTTTATACTTTTCCTCTTTTCCTCTTCCTTTCATTAACTTTTTTTTGTCCCACTCCCTTTCTTCTGCTGTTTCCTTCTCCTCTTTATGCCTCTCCTTTTTCATCCCTTTTCCTCTTCTGTCTGCATCTCTTTTCCTCTTCTCTTTATACTTTTCCTCTTTTCCTCTTCCTTTTCATTATCTTTTTTTCCGTCCCCTTCCCTTTCTTCTGTTTTTTCCCTCTTCTCTTTATGCCTCTCCCTTTTCATCACATTTTCTCTTCTGTCTGCGTTTTTTTCCCTCTTCTCTTTATACTTTTCCTCTTTTCCTCTTCCTTTGCATTACCTTTTTTTTCTGTTCCCTTCCCTTTCTTCTGCTGTTTCCTTCTTCTTCTCTTTATATCTTTCCTTTCTCATCACATTTTCTCTTCTGTCTGCATCTTTTTTTTTCCTCTTCTCTTTATACCTTTCCTCTTTTATCCCTTTTTTCATTCTGTCTACTTCGCTTTCTTTTGCTTTTCTCTTCTTCCTCTTCTCTTTATTCATCTCCATTTTTCATCCCCTTTTCTTTTATGACCACATCTCCTTATTCTTTACTCTTTCCTTTCCTTACTTTCCCATTTCTACCTCCTCCCTTCTATCCTACTTCCCCTCATGCCCTTTCAACCTCCTTTCTCCCGTCCATTCTCTTTGTCTCCCATTCCTACCCCTTCCCATTTTTCCTCTCCTCCCTTCTATCCCTTATTTCCTAATGCCCTTTCTCCCATCCACTCTCTTTCTCTCCCATCCTTCGGACTTCCCATTTTCATCTTTCTCCTTTCTCCCATCCATTCCCTTTCTCTCCCATTCCTACCCCTTCCCATTTTTCCTCTCCTCCCTTCTATCCCTTTTTTCCTCATACCCTTTCTCCCATCCAGTCCCTTTCCCTCCCATCCTTTCGCACTTCACATTTTCATCTTTCCCTTTCATCCCTTTTTTTCCCCAATGCCCTTTCTTCTCCCTCTCCCTCCTACCTTATTAACTATCCCATTTCCCTGCCGCTCTTGCCTCCACGTCCTCAGGTGGTTAAAGTATACAGGTAAAAAAAGTTCTTATTAATATTATGACTTAAAACTTATGTGCACAAGCCGGGGACGCTAAGAGGAGGTGTGCCATAGTGAGGAGACCAGGTAGATAGATGGGCAGGTGTCGTGTGCTGATGGACAGGTGTTCGAGTCCCGGGGGAGGTGTAAGGGGTGGCAGGTGAAGAGGTGAGAAGTTGTGGAGTGAGTTGAAGTGATGGTGGGGAATGAGAGGTGAGTTGGAAAGGGTTGTGGAGAGAGGAAAGTTAAATAGAGGAATGAGAATAAAGATAAGTGAAGGAATGAAGGAAATGGCTGAGTAGAGGAGGAGATAGGAAGACAGAAGGGGAGGTGGAGTGAGGGGAAGTGATGGAGAATGAGGTGATGGAGTTGAAGTGATGGTGGGGAATGAGAGGTGAGTTGGAAAGGGTTGTGGAGAGGGAAGGTAAGTAAAGGAATGAGAGAATGAAGGTAAGTGGAGGAATGAAGAGGAGAATGATCAAGGGAATGGCTGAGTAAAGGAGGAGATGGGAAGACAGAAGGGGAAGTGGAGTGAGGGGAAGTAATGTATGTGAGAGGAAGAATGAAGAGAGAATGAGGAAGGTTGGGGAAAGGGCTGAGGAAGGGATGAGAAGGGAAAAAAAAGTGGGAAGAGGTAATGTGAAGTGAGGGGAGTGAATGAGCAAGAGGGGATGAAGAGGAATGATGAAACGAAGAAAAAGAGCAAGGGAAACAGAGTGAAGCAGAGAAACAAAACAAAACAAAGAAAGAAACTGAGAAACATAAGAAACGAAGCAAGGGAATTTCTGAAGAGGGGAGTGAATAAGCAAGAGGGGAATGGCGAAGCGAAGAAAAAGAGTGAAGGAAAGAAACTGAACCAGGGAAACGAAGAAAATAAACTGGAAAAACAAGAAAAACGGAGCGAGGGAGTGTCTGAAGAGGATGAAACGGAGCGAAACAGAAAAAAATAGGGTCTCTTTAAACACACACACACACACACACACACACACACACACCTACCCCACCCCCACACACACTCCATTATAAAACCAGCAAACATCACCACGTTCCCCCAAATAAACACAAAACACTCGGAACAAAAAATCGCTTTCCAGGTAAACTATAAAAAAAAGGTCTCGTGACGTGATATTTACCGGTCCATTACCATTTCCTCACCTGGGGATTACCGGGCGACACACCTGCCAATTAGCACCGTGAGAAAATAGCACTTCACTCTCACCTGCGACTTTAAAAACTAATTAACCCGACAGCTCTATTAAAATGCTGATCCCTCTTAAGCTGCCTCAATACCTTTATGAGATGAATAATACCAGATGTTAAGAGAAGGTGGAGATATAGGAGATTGGTCACGTAGTGTATTTTATGATTTTCTATTGTTCTTTATTTTTTATTGATTCTGTCAGACTTTGTTGTTTACCTGTAATAATGTAATGCAGGTAAGGTGTTTTGTGGTTACTAGAGGAGGAGGAAGAGAAGGAGGAGGAGGAGGAGGAGGAGGGGGAGAAGTAAACGTAGGCGTGAATGCAGAGGAAACGAAGGAGGATGGGAAGGAGGACGAGAAGGAAAGGAAGGAAGAGGAGGAGGGAAACGAAAAGGATCTTAGAGGAGGAGGAAGAATAGGAGAAGAAAGAAGAGGAGGAGCAAGAAAGGGAGAAGAAAGAGGAGAAAAAGGAGGGAGAAGGAAAGGTGGGTGAGGAGATAAAGAAGCAAATGAAGAAGAAAAGGAGAGGAAAAAAAAACAAAGAAAGAAGAACGAGAAGCAGGAGGAGGAGGAGGGAGAAGGAAGAGAGGGAGAGAAAGAGGAGGAGGATCAAGAAAGGGAGAAGGAAGAGGAGAAAAAAGAGGGAGAAGGAAAGGTGGGTGAGGAGATAAAGAAGCAAATGAAGAAGAGGAAAGAAAACGAAGAGAGAGAAGAACGAGGAGGAGGAGGAGGAGGGAGAAGGAAGAGAGGGAGAGAAAGAGGAGGAGGATCAAGAAAGGGAGAAGAAAGAGGAGAAAAAGGAGGGAGAAGGAAAGGTGGATGAGGAGATAAAGAAGCAAATGAAGAAGAAGAGGAAAGAAAACGAAGAGAGAGAAGAACGAGCAGGAGGAGGAGGAGGGAGAAGGGAGAGAGGTAGGGCGGGGGGGCGACCTTTTATGTATTTGAACAGTTGTGTGTCAAGTCTATGTTTGTTTCCCTTCTCTTATGCCTCTCTCATTTGTTTTCATGGGCCGGGAAAGACAAAGGAGAGAAAGTTTATACGTAGAACAATAAACAAGAGAGGAAGAGGAACACCAAGGAACGCAAAGGAAGAACAAACAACAGCAGACCTAATGTGAGAGGAAGAGCATGAGGAGGAGGAGGAAAGTAAGAAAATAAAAAGAAGGAAAGGGAATGAACTAGATAAACAGAGGAATGCAAGGGAGACAACAGAAGAAACGGAGCGAGGAAGTTT